>NW_024070186.1:106177139-106290304 GCF_014754425.2 Oryx dammah
TTTTTTTTTTTTTTCTTTTTTTTTCTCAAACTTTTTTTTTTAACTGTTAAGTCTTCTATTTCTCTACTTTATATTTCTATAACTATTACTTTTCAAAAAAAAAAGACTCTACTTTTTTAAAGCAAACACCATATATAGTCTTCGCATGGTTGTTGTTGGTATTTCTTTTTTAATCTTGGTTTTTTTTTTTTTCTTATATATGTTTTTTTTCCTTATTTCTTTTTCTTAATATTATTATTATTATTTATCTTTTTTCTTTCTTCCTTCTGCTTCGTCTCTTTAACATTGTATTTTTGAAAATCTAACCTCTACTCTAGGTTTTTAATCTTTGCTTTTCGGTTTTTGTTGTCAATCTTGTACATTTCATAACCCAGTCTTACCTGACAGCGAGATTACTGGCTTGACCACTCTCTCCTCCTTTTGGACTCTCCTTTTTCTCCACCAGGTGGCCTCTGTCTCTCCCCCTCCTCCCCCCATCCCTTCTATATCCAACTCTGTGATTCTCTGTGTGTTCTAGATGGTGGAGAGCACCTAAGGAACTGATTACTGGCTGGACCTGTCTCTCTCCTTTTCATTCCTCTCTCTTACCCTCCTGGCCACCTCTGTCTACTTCCTCTCTCTCCTCTTCCCTGTATAACTCCGTGAATACCTCTGAGAGGTCCAGACTATGGAGCGCACATAAGGAAGTGACTATTGACTAGCTTGCTCTCTCCTCTTTTGATCTCACCGCATCTCATTCCAGTCACCTCTAACTACCCCCTCCCTCTTCTCTTCTCCATGTAACCCAGTGAACCTCTCTGGGTGCCCCTCAATGTGGAGAAACCTTTCATCTTTAGCCTAGATGCTATATCACTGGTGCTGTATAGATGGAGAAGTCTAGAGACCACCGTAAAAATAAAACCGAAAACCAGAAGCAGGAGGCTTAAGTCCAAAGCTTGAGAACATCAGAGAACTCCTGAATTCAGGGAACATTAAGCAATAGGAGCTCATCAAATGCCTCCAAACCTACACTGAAACAAAGCTCCACCCAAGGGCCAACAAGTTCCAGAGCAAGACATATCACACAAATTCTCCAGCAACACAGGAACACACCCCTGAGCTTCAATATACAGGCAGTTCAAAGTTACTCCAAAACTTTAGACGTCTCATAACCCATTACTGGTCACTCCACTGCACTCCAGAGAGAAGAAACCCAGCTCCACCCACCAGACCTCCAACACAAGCTTCCCTAACCAGGAAACCTGGACAAGCCACTGATACAACCCCACCCACAGTGAGGAAGCTCCACAATAAAGAGAACTCCACAAATTACCAGAATATAAAAAGGCCATTCCAAACGCAGCAATATAACCAAGATGAAGAGACAGAGGAATACCCAACAGGTAAAGGAGCAGGAGAAATGCCCGCCAAACCAGACAAAAGAGGAAGAGATAGGGAATCTACCTGAGAAAGAATTCTGAATATTGATAGTGAAAATGATCCAAAATCTTGAAGTCAAAATGGAATCACAGATAAATACCCTAGAGACAAGGATTGAGAAGATGCAAGAAAGGTTCAACAAGGACCTAGAAGAAATAAAAAAGAGTCAATATACAATGAATAATGCAATAAATGAGATCAGAAACCCTCTGGAGGCAACAAATAATAGAATAACGGAGGCAGAAGATAGGATTAGTGAAATAGAAGACAGAATGGTAGAAATAAATGAATCAGAGAGGAAAAAAGAAAAACGAATTAAAAGAAATGAGGACAATCTCAGAGACCTCCAGGACAATATGAAACGCTCCAACATTCGAATTATAGGAGTCCCAGAAGAAGAAGACAAAAAGAAAGACCATGAGAAAATCCTTGAGGAGATAATAGCTGAAAACTTCCCTAAAATGGGGAAGGAAATAATCACCCAAGTCCAAGAAACCCAGAGAGTCCCAAATAGGATAAACCCAAGGCAAAACACCCCAAGACACATATTAATCAAATTAACAAAGATCAAACACAAAGAACAACTATTAAAAGCAGCAAGGGAAAAACAACAAATAACACACAAGGGGATTCCCATAAGGATAACAGCTGATCTCTCAATAGAAACTCTTCAGGCCAGGAGGGAATGGCAAGACATACTTAAAGTGATGAAAGAAAATAACCTACAGCCCAGATTACTATACCCAGCAAGGATCTCATTCAAATACGAAGGAGAAATCAAAAGCTTTACAGACAAGCAAAAGCTGAGAGAATTCAGCACCACCAAACCAGCTCTCCAACAAATTCTAAAGGATATTCTCTAGACAGGAAACACAAAAAGGGAGTATAAACCTGAACCCAAAATAATAAAACAAATGGCAACGGGATCATACTTATCAATAATTACCTTAAACGTAAATGGATTGAATGCCCCAACCAAAAGGCAAAGACTGGCCGATTGGATACAAAAACAAGAACCCTCTATATGCTGCTTACAAGAGACCCACCTCAAAACAAGAGACACATACAGACTGAAAGTGAAGGGCTGGAAAAAGATATTCCATGCAAATAGAGACCAAAAGAAAGCAGGAGTGGCAATACTCATATCCGATAAAATAGATTTTAAAACAAAGGCTGTGAAAAGAGACAAAGAAGGCCACTACATAATGATCAAAGGATCAATCCAAGAAGAAGATATAACAATTATAAATATATATGCACCCAATATAGGAGCACCACAATATGTAGGACAAATGCTAACAAGTATGAAAGGGGAAATTAACAACAACACAATAATAGTGGGAGACTTTAATACCCCACTCACACATATGGACAGATCAACTAAACAGAAAATTAACAAAGAAACGCAAACTTTAAATGATACATTAGACCAGTTAGACCTAATTGATATCTATAGGACATTTCACCCCAAAACAATGAATTTCACCTTTTTCTCAAGTGCTCATGGAACCTTCTCCAGGATAGATCACATCCTGGGCCATAAATATAACCTTGATAAATTCAAAAAAATCGAAATCATTCCAAGCATCTTTTCTGACCATAATGCACTAAGATTAGATCTCAATTACAGGAGGAAAACTATTAAAAATTCCAACATATGGAGGCTGAACAACACGCTTCTGAATAATCAACAAATCACAGAAGAAATCAAAAAAGAAATCAAAATATGCATAGAAATGAATGAAAATGAAAACACAACAACCCAAAACCTGTGGGACACTATAAAAGCAGTGCTAAGAGGAAAGATCATAGCAATACAGGCATACCTCAAGAAACAAGAAAAAAGTCAAATAAATAACCTAACTCTACACCTAAAGCAACTAGAAAAGGAAGAATTAGAGAACCCCAGAGTTAGCAGAAGGAAAGAAATCTTAAAAATTAGGGCAGAAATAAATGCAAAAGAAACAAAAGAGACCATAGCAAAAATCAACAAAGCCAAAAGCTGGTTCTTTGAAAGGATAAATAAAATTGACAGACCATTAGCCAGACTCATCAAGAAGCAAAGAGAGAAAAATCAAATCAATAAAATTAGAAATGAAAATGGAGAGATCACAACAGACAACACAGAAATACAAAGGATCATAAGAGACTACTATCAGCAATTATATGCCAATAAAATGGACAACCTGGAAGAAATGGACAAATTCTTAGAAAAATACAATTTTCCAAAACTAAACCAGGAAGAAATAGACAATCTTAACAGACCCATCACAAGCACGGAAGTTGAAACTGTAATCAGAAATCTTCCAGCAAACAAAAGCCCAGGTCCAGACGGCTTCATAGCTGAATTCTACCAAAAATTTCGAGAAGAGTTAACACCTATCCTACTCAAACTCTTACAGAAAATCGCAGAGGAAGGGAAACTTCCAAACTCATTCTATGAGGCCACCATCACCCTAATACCAAAACCTGACAAAGATACTACAAAAAAGGAAAACTACAGGCCAATATCACTGATGAACATAGATGCAAAAATCCTCAACAAAATTCTAGCAATCAGAATCCAACAACACATTAAAAAGATCGTACACCATGACCAAGTGGGCTTTATCCCAGGGATGCAAGGATTCTTCAATATCCACAAATCAATCAATGTAATTCACCACATTAACAAATTGAAAAATAAAAACCATATGATTATCTCAATAGATGCAGAGAAGGCCTTTGACAAAATTCAACATCCATTTATGATAAAAACTCTCCAGAAAGCAGGAATAGAAGGAACATACCTCAATATAATAAAAGCTATATATGACAAACCCACAGCAAACATTATCCTCAATGGTGAAAAATTGAAAGCATTTCCCCTTAAGTCAGGAACAAGACAAGGGTGCCCACTTTCACCACTACTATTCAACATAGTTCTGGAAGTTTTAGCCACAGCAATCAGAGCAGAAAAAGAAATAAAAAGAATCCAAATTGGAAAAGAAGAAGTAAAACTCTCACTGTTTGCAGATGACATGATCCTCTACATAGAAAACACTAAAGACTCTACCAGAAAATTACTAGAGCTAATTAATGAATATAGTAAAGTTGCAGGATATAAAATCAACACACAGAAATCCCTTGCATTCCTATACACTAATAATGAGAAAGTAGAAGAAGAAATTAAGGAAACAATTCCATTCACCATTGCAATGAAAAGAATAAAATACTTAGGATTATATCTACCTAAAGAAACTAAAGACCTATATACAGAAAACTATAAAACACTGATGAAAGAAATCAAAGAGGACACTAATAGATGGAGAAATATACCATGCTCATGGATCGGAAGAATCAATATAGTGAAAATGAGTATATTACCCAAAGCAATTTACCAATTCAATGCAATCCCTATCAAGATACCGGCGATATTTTTCACAGAACTAGAACAAATAATTTCAAGATTTGTATGGAAATACAAAAAACCACGAATAGCCAAAGCAATCTTGAGAAAGAAGAATGGAACTGGAGGAATCAATTTGCCTGACTTCAGGCTCTACTACAAAGCCACAGTCATCAAGACAGTATGGTATTGGCACAAAGACAGACATATAGATCAATGGAACAAAATAGAAAGCCCAGAGATAAATCCACATACATATGGACACCTTATCTTTGACAAAGGAGGCAAGAATATACAATGGAGTAAAGACAATCTCTTTAACAAGTGGTGCTGGGAAAACTGGTCAACCACTTGTAAAAGAATGAAGCTAGATCACTTTCTAACACCGCACACAAAGATAAACTCAAAATGGATTAAAGATCTAAATGTAAGACCAGAAACTATAAAACTCTTAGAGGAGAACATAGGCAAAACACTCTCCGACATAAACCACAGCAGGATCCTCTATGATCCACCTCCCAGAATTCTGGAAATAAAAGCAAAAATAAACAAATGGGATCTAATTAAAATTAAAAGCTTCTGCACAACAAAGGAAAACATAAGCAAAGTGAAAAGACAGCCTTCCGAATGGGAGAGAATAATAGCAAATGAAGCAACTGACAAACAACTAATCTCAAAAATATACAAGCAACTCCTGCAGCTCAATTCCAGAAAAATAAACGACCCAATCAAAAAATGGGCCAAAGAACTAAACAGACATTTCTCCAAAGAAGACATACGGATGGCTAACAAACACATGAAAAGATGCTCAACATCACTCATTATTAGAGAAATGCAAATCAAAACCACAATGAGGTACCACTTCACACCAGTCAGAATGTCTGCGATCCAAAAATCTGCAAGCAATAAATGCTGGAGAGGGTGTAGAGAGAAGGGAACCCTCCTACACTGTTGGTGGGAATGCAAACTAGTACAGCCACTATGGAGAACAGTGTGGAGATTCCTTAAAAAATTGCAAATAGAAATGCCTTATGACCCAGCAATCCCACTGTTGGGCATACACACAGAGGAAACCAGAATTGAAAGAGACACATGTACCCCAATGTTCATTGCAGCACTGTTTATAATAGCCAGGACATGGAAACAACCTAGATGTCCATCAGTAGATGAATGGATAAGAAAGCTGTGGTACATATACACAATGGAGTATTACTCAGCCATTAAAAAGAATACATTTGAATCAGTTCTGATGAGATGGATGAAACTGGAGCCGATTATACAGAGTGAAGTGAGCCAGAAAGAAAAACACCAATACAGTATACTAACACATATATATGGAATTTAGGAAGATGGCAATAATGACCCTGTATGCAGGACAGCAAAAAAGACACAGATGTGTATAGCGGACTTTTGGACTCAGAGGGAGAGGGAGAGGGTGTGATGATTTGGGAGAATGGCATTGAAACAAGTATAATATCATGTAAGCATCGAAATGCCAGTCTATGTCTGATGCAGGATATGACACGCTTGGGGCTGACACGCAGGGATGACCCAGAGAGATGTTGTGGGGAGGGGGGTGGGAGGGGGGTTCATGTTTGGGAACGCATGTACACCTGTGGTGGATTCATGTCTATCTATGCCAAAACCAATACAGAATTGTAAAGTAAAAATTAAAAATAAATAAATAAATAAATTAAAAAAATAAAATAAACTACTTAGGAATAAGTTTAACCAAGGAGGTGAAAGATCTCTACTTTGAGAATGCAAGGCATTCATGAAAGAAACTGAAGATGACACCCAACAAATGAAAAGTTATCCTCTAGTCATTAACTGGAAGAATTAATGTTAAAGCATCAGTACTATGAAAATCTTTCTATAAATTCATCTTTCTATAAATTTATCAAGACTCCAATGGCATTTTTAATAAAAGTAGGAAAAACACTTCTTAAATTTATATGAAACCACAAAGTGAAGTGAAACTTGCTCAGCTATGTCCAACTCTTTGCAGCCCCATGGACTATACAGTCTATGGAATTCCCCAGGCAAGAATACTGGAGTGGGTAGCCATTCCCTTCTCCAGGGGATCTTCCCAACGCATGGATCAAACTCCAGTCTCCCACATTGCTGGTGGATTCTTTACCAGCTGAGCCACAGGGGAGGCCCCATAAAAGCACAAAAGACCTTGACTAACCAAAGAAATCCTGAAAGAACAAACCCAGAGGCATCACACTTCCTGATTTTAAGCTATACTATAAAACTACAGTCATCAAGCCCAGAAATAAGGCAATGTACCTATGGGCACCTTATTTTTGACAAAGGAGGAAAGAATATATAATGGGGCAAAGACAGCCTCCTCAATAAGTATGCTGGGAAAACCGGACAGCTACCTGTAAAAGAATGAAATTAGAATACCTCCTAACACCATACACAAAGATAAACTCAAAATGGATTAAAGACCTAAATGTAAGACTAAAAACTATAAAACTCTTAGAGGAAAACATAGGCAGAACGCTAGATGATGTAAACCAAAGCAAGATCCTATATGACCCACCTCCTAGAGTAACAAAAATAAAAACAAAAGTAAACAAGTGAGACCTGATTAAACTTAAAAGCTTTTGCACAGCAAAGGAAACTATAAGCAAGGTGAAAAGACAACCCTCAGAATGGGAGAAAATAATAGAAAATGAAACAAATGACAAAGAATTAATTTCCAAAATATACTAGCAGATTATACAACTCAATATCAGAAAAACAATCCAATCAAAAAGTGGGAAAAAGACCTACACAGACAATCCTCCAAAGAAGACACACAGATGGCTAACAAACACATGATGAAAAGATACTCAACATTGCTCATTATTAGAGAAATGCAAATCAAAACTACAATGAGATACCACCTCAAACCAGTCAGAATGGCCATCATCAAAATGTCTACAAACAGTAAATGCTGGAGAGGGTGTGGAGAAAAGGGAACCCTCTTGTACTGTTGGTGAGAATGTAAATTTATTAGCCACTATGGAAGATGGTATGGAGATTCCTTTAAAAACTAGGGATAAAACCACCATATGACCTAGCAATTCCACTCCTAGGCATATACCCTGAGGAAACCAAAATTGAAAAAGACACATATACCCCAATGTTCCTTGCAGCACTATTTACAATAACTAGAACATGTAAGCAACCTAGATGTCCATTGACAGATGAATGGATAAAGAAGATGAGGTACATATACACAATGGAGTATTACTCAGCCATTAAAAAGGAACACATTTGAGTCAGTTCTAATGAGGTGGATGAACCTAGAGCCTATTATACAGAGTGAAGTAAGTCAGAAAGAGAAAGATAAATATCATATACTAATGCATATATGTAGAATATAGAAAGATGGTACCAAAGAATTTATTTGCAGGGCAGCAATGGAAAAACAGACATAGAGAACAGACTTATGGACATGGGGAGAGGGGAGGAGAGGGTGAGGTATATGGAGAGAATAACAGGGACACTTTACCATATGTAAAATAGCCAATGGTAATTTGCTATATGTCTCAGAGAACTCAAACAGGGTCTCTGTATCAACCTAGAAGGGTGGGATGGGAAGAAAGATGGGAGAGAGGTTCAAGAGGGAGTGGATATATGTATACCTATGGCTGATTCATGTTGAGGTTTGACAGAAAACAATAAAATTCTGTAAAGCAATTATCCTTCAATTAAAAAATAATTTTAGAAAAAAATCAACTAGAAACTGATGACAAATGGCAAAAAACAAACAAACAAACAAAAAAACCCTACAGTCATCAAAACAGTAGACCAATGAAACACCTTTGAGAACCAAAATATAAACCAAGTAGAGAGGGTTTACAAGGGAGGGAAGAATACTCAATGGAGAAAATACAGTCTCTTCAATAAATGGGTCCTGGGATAAGTGGATATTCACATGCAAAAAAGTGAAACTGGATCCCTATCTTACGCCACCCACAAAAATGGATTAAACACTTAAATGTCAACGTAAAACCATGAAACTCCTGAAAGAAAACATGGGAATAATGTTCCCTGATTTGGGTCTTGGTAATGATTTTTTGCATATGTTACCTAAAGCACAAAGAACAAAATCAAATATAAACAAATTCAGTCAGTTCAGTTTGGTCGCTCAGTCATGTTCGACTCTCTGCGACCCCATGAATCGCAGCACGCCAGGCCTCCCTGTCCATCACCAACTCCCGAGTTCACTCAGACTCACGTCCATCGAGTCGGTGATGCCATCCAGCCATCTCATCTCTGTCGTCCCCTTTTCCTCCTGCCCTCAATCCCTCCCGGCATCAGAATCTTTTCCAATGAGTCAACTCTTCACATGAGGCGGCCAAAGTACTGGAGTTTCAGCTTTAGCATCATTCCTTCCAAAGAACACTCAGGGCTGATCTCCTTTACAATGGACTGGTTGGATCTCCTTGCAGTCCAAGGGATTCTCAAGAGTCTTCTCCAACACCACAGTTCAAAATCATCAATTCTTCAGTGCTCAGCTTTCTTCACAGTCCAACTCTCACATCCATACATGACCACTGGAAAAACCATAGCCTTGACTAGATGGACCTTTGTTGACAAAGTAATGTCTCTGCTTTTCAATATGCTGGCTAGGTTGGTCATAACTTTCCTTCCAAGGAGTAAGCGTCTTAATTTCATGGCTTCATCACCATCTGCAGTGATTTTGGAGCCCCCGAAAATAAATTCTGACACTGTTTCCACTGTTTCCCCATCTATTTCCCATGAAGTGATGGGACCAGATGCCATGATCTTTGTTTGCTGAATGTTGAGCTTTAAGCCAACTTTTTCACTCTCCTCTTTCACTTGCATCAAGAGGTTCCTTAGTTCCTCTTCACTTTCTGCCATAAGGGTGGTGTCATCTGCATATCTGAGGTTATTGATATTTCTCCTGGCAATCTTGATTCCAGCTTGTGCTTCTTCCAGCCCAGCATTTCTCATGATGCACTCTGCATATAAGTTAAATAAGCAGGGTGACAATATACAGCCTTGACATACTCCTTTTCCTATTTGGAACCAGTCTATTGTTCCATGTCCAGATCTTTGCATATAGGTTTCTCAAGAGGCAGCTCAGGTGGTCTGGTATTCTCATCTCTTAAAGAATTTTCCACAGTTTATTGTGGAAACACACAGTCAAAGGCTTTGGCAATTCAATAAAGCAGAAATAGATATTTTTCTGGAACTGTCTTGCTTTTTTGATGATTCAGCAGATGTTGGCAATTTGATCTCTGGTTCCTCTGCCTTTTCTAAAACCAGCTTGAACATCTGGAAGTTCATGGTTCACATTTTGCTGAAGTCTGGCTTGGAGAATTTTGAGCATTACTTTACTAGCGTGTGAGATGAGTGCAATTGTGCGGTAGTTTGAGCATTCTTTGGCATTGCCTTTCTTCAGCAATTCCACTCCTGGGTATGTATCCAAAGGAAGCAAAAACACTAACTTGAAAATATCTATACCCCAGTGCTCATAGTAGTAGTATATTTACAACAGCCAAGACATGACAACTACCTAATTATCCACCAAAGAGTGAATGAATAAAGTAGTTGTATAAATACACAATGGGATATTCAAAAGTGAGAAGATTCTACCATTTGGGACAGTGCAGACAGACCTTGAAAGCATTATGCTAAGTATACTAAGTCAGAGAAAGAATACGAATAGTATATGAATTCACCTATATATATAGAATCCTAGAAAGATAAAAAACAAAGCAAACTCAAAGAGGTCAGACTTAGTGTTACCAGAGGCTGAGGGAGAAGAGCTGGAGGAAGGGGGTCAAAGGGCACAAATTTCCAATTAAAAAATAAATAAGCACTAGGAGTTTGATCTACAACATCATGACTATAGTTAACACTGTTATATGATATATAGAAAGTTAAGAGTGTGGCTCAGTGGTAAATAATCTGCCTGCCAGTGCAGGAAATGTGGGTTCAGTCCCTGGGTTAGAAAAATGCCCTGGAGAAAGAAATGGCAACCTACTGCAGTATTCTTGCCCACCTAGCAAATTCCAGGGCAGAGGTGTCTGGTGGGCTACTGTAAATGGGGTAACAAGAGTTGGACATGCCTTAGCAACTAAACAAAAAACATGATATACAGAAGGTTGTTAAGAGAGTTATCTTAGCAGGTTCTCATCACAGGAAATGTTCTTTATTCTTTTTTTATATCTATATGAGATGACAGATGTTAGCAGAAATCAAACCATGATGCTATGAGCCTCAATCTTGTACAGTGGTGTGTGCCAACCAACTCTTAATAAAACTGGGGTGGAGGAGAACAAATGGAGATGTCCCTGAGTCAGAAGAAATTCCACCTGTGGACTGCAGTTAGCTCCTGCTTGAGAGTGGCCAGCCTGCTGGTCTGCCCCGCAGATCTGACTTCCCAGCCCTCACAATCATGGAAACCAATTCCTTGATCTCTCTTCCCCACTGCTGCAGGCAGAGACAAATGACAGCACTAGAATCAGTAAGTATGGCTGCTGTAATAGAAATCAAGTCCAGAATATTCATTAAAATGTTTTGATAATTAGGAATCACTGGCAATGGCTTAAAATATTTGGGTGGAATACTGTTGCCAAACAGATTTTTCTTTGAACAACAAACAAAATCCTATCAGGCTACAGGTCTGACCTGTGTGCACCTAACTTGAATCTTTATCATTATAATGAAGTGTCACCACCTTTGAGTCACTTCCAGATTGGTTTTATCTAGACTGGCTTATCTAAGACCTTTGAATCAGGAGATAAGGTATCTCTTTGACATGTCACAAGTATGTAATGCAAAGCTTCTTACAGCCTCCACAAAGGTGCTGTATTGCCTTACTAGTTACAGTCAACCAGGAAAGGACCTTGGCTCTGGGAGTCTGGATGCCAGCCTGAGACATGACAGGCTGAGGGCATGGGGTCAGGAGATAAACCAAACTTCAGCCTAAGTGCATATCAGAATAGGCTGAGTGAGTCCGCAAATACACTCTAAGGTCATTTTCCTTGTGAATGCATTATTGGTACATACATACACTGCAACTAACACAATCCTACCGCTGGCTCCCTGACCAATGGTGTGAAGGCTGCTAAAATGAAAAGGGCATATTTGAAATCCCTAAAGTAACCCTTACCCATAAAACACAATATTGAACCTTTGGAAAAATGTAAAAGGTGAGTACCAACATCAAGTCTTGAGAAAATATAAAAGTGGTGGTCTGGGTTAAGTTGTGTCCCCCTCCATCCTCATCCTCAGTACCTCAGAAAGTAACTTTATTTGGCAATCAGGTTGTTGCACATATAACTAGTTAAATTAAGATAAAATCAGACTGGTGTGGTTTCTTAACCCAGTATGACTGGTGTCTTTGTATTAGAAGAGGAGGGACACAGAGAAGAGAATGCTATGTTAAGACACAGATACTCACAGAGGGATGACCCCATGTGATGATGGAGGCAGAAACTGACGTGATGAGCTGCATGCTAAGGAATGCCGAGAACTGATGGGCAGGGCTAGAAGCCAAGAAGAGGCAAAAAATGATTTTCCTCTGCAGGTTTCTGAGGAAGCATGGCCCTACAACAACTTGATTTTGAATGTCTAGCCTCCAAGACTGTGAGACAATATATTTTCTGTTGTTTTTAGACACCCAGCTTATGATACTTTGTAACAGCAGCCCTAGAAAAGTACAAGAGACCTGATCCCCTATCTTCATTTAACTCCCATTTCATCAGTGAAAAAGTTAGATGGGTCTCGAAGAATTCAATGTCTTAGAAGATCAGGTAGTAACCTCAATTACAGCTGACTAATCAGATGGGCCTTGCCTGAAGAAAATCAACAAAACCTCTAGTAAATAGTATGAAGTTCCTGAGAAGGCAGATGGTTTAATATTAAGCCAAGTCTATCAGAATCCATTTTCTTTCTCTTGGAAGAGCCAATAGTATTTTTTACAATCTTAATTAATCTCTATGTTAACGTTCTAATTCTCCATCATACCTAGGTCCACGGGGATTTTCGTCATCCCACATTTCCATTGAACATTACCTGTCTGCTACATGAAAGACTTCATGTCTCCTGGACTTGATGAGCATAATACACATAATATCTCAGGAAGAAAAATGTATGCAAGATAATGCACAATAAACCCCAAGAAAATTCAAGGACATGCCAGTTTAGGGAAATTTCTGGATGTCTATTTCCAGGCATGGTGCAGCTGTAAAGAAATGACAATTGCTTCACTTTGTCCTACCAAACACAGAGAAAAGGTTAAATATTCAGTGGGCCTCTCTGATTTTGGACGCAACATAATCATATTTGGATGTGTCACTCTATCTACCAAGTAACCTACACAACTTAAAGTAGAACCTAGAGTAGGTGCCCCAGCTGTCCCAGATTGTGTTACAAGAGCTCTATCACTTGAGACTTTAGATGATCAAACAGTGCTTAAATATCCCATGGGCCAGAGTGAAGTCACTCAGTCGTGTCTGACTCTTTGTGACCCCATGGACTGTAACCTGCCAGGCTCCTCTGTCCATGGGATTCTCCAGGCAAGAACACTGGAGTAGGTTGCCATTTCCTTCTCCGTGAGCCAGTGGAATGCTAAAAGGAGCCTGCCACAAACTCCAAATGAGTGTTTCAGAGTTTCAAGCAATAAAACACTCTTCAACAACTCTCCTTTTGAGACATAGCTCTGGATTGTTGCAGGTTTTAGTAGAGACTGGAGAAGTCTGTCACCAAAGAGCCAGTAGCCAGGAACCTGAACTACCCATGTTACACTGAGCATCATCCATGGCCCTAAGCCGTCTGGGCATGTGCGGCAGCAGAGTGGCATCTAATGGCACAAGAATTTTGCATGAGCAGGTGACTGATATGTATCAGTTTAGTTCAATCGCTCAGTCGTGTCTGACTCTTTGCGACCCCATGAATCACAGCACGCCAGGCCTCCCTGTCCATCACCATCTCCCGGAGTTCACTCAGACTCACGTCCATCGAGTTCATGATGCCATCCAGCCATCTCATCCTCTGTCGTCCCCTTCTCCTCCTGCCCCCAATCCCTCCCAGCATCAGAGTCTTTTCCAATGAGTCAACTCTCCTCATGAGCTGGCCAAAGTACTGGAGTTTCAGCTTTAACATCATTCCTTCCAAAGAAATCCCAGGGCTGATCTCCTTCAGAATGGATTGATCTCCTTGCAGTTCAAGGGACTCTCAAGAGTCTTCTCCAACACCACAGTTCAAAAGCATCAATTCTTTGGCACTCAGCCTTCTTCACAGTCCAACTCTCACATCCATACATGACCACAGGAAAAATAGCCTTGACTAGACGGACCTTAGTTGGCAAAGTAATGTCTCTGCTTTTGAATATGCTATCTAGGTTACTTAAACCTGATGCACGATTTCTCTCCCTCGAACCACATTTTTGGTCTCATGAGAAAGCTCCCTATGACAAGTTGACTGAAGAATAAAATGGCAACTGCTTTACCGACATTCTCTTCAAAGATATGGAAGATTTGTCCCTTTAGTGTGAAGTGACAATCATTAATAGAAAATAGAGAAGGATGCAGGAGTCTAGGTAAGTGCCACAGATGTTCTAATACATAGGTCAGCGTGGCAGTTGTACTTGTCTTGAGGGTACAATAAAGGGAGCTTCCAACAAGTGAAACAGAGCTGGCGAGGGGGAGGGAATGGGTGTATGGAAAAAACCTAGCAGGGAGATTTCTCAGAAGAGACAAGGCAAACAAGTATTTGAAATTTGAGTTAGATCGGATGTTACTATGGGTTATCTAGTAAAGAGAATATACACATAAGTATTTAAGCCTTCACAAAAGAATCGAGCTTTTAAATGTTTTAAAAACTAGAAATTCTTATGTGGAATTC
Source organism: Oryx dammah (assembly GCF_014754425.2). Taxonomy (NCBI): domain Eukaryota; kingdom Metazoa; phylum Chordata; class Mammalia; order Artiodactyla; family Bovidae; genus Oryx; species Oryx dammah. The sequence continues at coordinate 106,191,826 of NW_024070186.1, forward strand.
TAACATTTAAAGTACACAAAAGCACAAACACTCTGATTGAACGGGAGACATGCTGGAAGCTGACTGCTTCCCTGTCTTGGTCCCCTTCCTACTGTTAAGCTGCCACTGGTTTAAAAACCATCAGTGTTTAAGTTTTTACTGAGAACAAAATTATACCTGCATTTTTAAAAACAGCATCGAATTAAAATGGAAGACCACCCAAACTTTCCCCAAAAATGTATTTGAAAATTGTAAAAATGGTAGTTATAAATTATCCTCCTATATATTTGACAATTTTTACATTTATAAGTCTCTTGTTTTTTCTGCAGTCTCAAAAAAGTTTCAGTGTGATTCCAGAAGCACAGAGTAATGTAAATGCTTGAAATAAGGATAAAATCTTTGTTTACCAATAGTGTTTGGGCCCCATCAGGATTTAATAGTCTTATCCTACACCTACCTTGAAGGGGGAATTAACATTTTAGTAAAACCTATAGCAGATTCTAAGGCTTTCTGAAACTAAATTTGTTTTAGGGGATTCAATACGGATTTTGTAGGAAAAAGGAGGAGAGGGCTGTATTTGCATGCCATACAAAAATACTCAATGTAACTCCCCCCTTAGACTTCTGACTTCTATCTCCAAAGTCCTAATGCATCTACAGGCACGTTATTTCCCTCCCATCCTTTCAGAACTGAATGTTTCCAGCTCTCTTGACTTTGGATTTCACCAACACTTCTATTCTCAGGTCTTGCTATTAATATAATCTTTCCCTTATTTCCTCCCCTAGATACAGAGCCTTACCATTTGCTCAACAAAGAATGCAGTCTCCCTACACTCCATTGCTGGGGGCCAGAGTGAGGAACTCCGCCCATGGCAAAGGTCATGAGGAAGGAGACGCAAAGGCGTGATCAAGCCTCAGGAAACCCCCTGTTCCTGGGCATCTACCCCCAAACCAGAGTCTGTTTTATGCTCTTGCCTACATCTCTGACTTTACGGGGGCTCTCCCCCATAACCGTTTCTCTTGGAGAAAGAGTTAACGTGCAGCTCCAAGGCAATAAAAATTCCTGGGCGTGACAAGAGTGTTTCAGTTTACTGAACTCCTCTGAAGGTTATCTAGCCCGCCTGTATAGGTTCATCCCGCCACATGTGATTGTTTACAGCCTCCCAACCTGAGAGGCACGAGATGTTTTAGACTTACTAAAGGCAAATTCTTTGGGGGAGTTAGAAATTATTAGTATAGTGGGTTGGTTAGGAATTATATTGGTGAAGGGTTTTTCATTTGTTGTGTCAATAATTGCTGCTAATTCCCTGCTCTGGGTGGGACAAGGATGTCTCAGGTCAAACCTCTCTGCTGACAGACTAGCTTATGTGACAGGATTATCCATACTCCTGCCACTAAACAGCACAGGAGTTTTGGAGTATTTTGAGAGTCTTAATTAGCATAGGGCTTTTTCTTATCGAGTCAATGATTGCCTATCCTTAGGCACCTGGGAATATATTAATCAATGTATTTGGAATATAGAAAAGGAAATATAGTAGTTTTTGCTGTTAGCAATACTAGACTTTTTGAGTTAATGGATTTTCTCTTTTGTAATAGATCACTGTGCTTTGTTATAAATCACTGTGTCCTTGCTATGTAAAAATGTAACTTTATCACTATCTTAAGACTAAATAGATCTTAAGGGGAACATTGGTAAATGGATTTTCATTTGTTGGGCTGATGTTTGCTCCTAAATCTCCATATTTCCTGCCCGTATAATGAATATAACTAACATATAGGAGAAATAAGTATTAACCTTTAAACATATAGGAGAAATAAGTATTAACCTTTAAGATTAATCCTGTTAACCTTGGGTTAAATAAATTCCTTTCTTGATTGTAACTCACTACACCCTCACCCTATAGGAATGCAACTTTATCTGGAGGGTGGTGCCTGGTTTAAGAAATAAGGTTTTTGGTTATCAGAAAGAAAGGATCATAGAATGTCAGCAGGTCTCACTCATGGCCAGAAGATGATGTAATATCCCTAAGACCCCCGCGTGACTCTGTATTCATCCCTATGTGTAACAAAAGGTATATAAGCAAACCCCAAAATAAAGAAATCGGATCAGTTTCCGGAAAGACTGATTCCACCATGTCGCTTCTTTCTTGCTCCCGTTTCTCTGGCTGAATTCAGCCTCTTTTCTCCACTAATTCTCCTACTACACTATCCGTTTCTAATCTCTCTCTATATCTGTAATTAAATATGTATTTTTCCAAAGACGCCAACGCCGTCCCCCAACCTTTGAATCACCCTGGATCCACCGGGGCTGGACCCCGGCACTCCATTTTTCTGAGAAGTCAGTAAATAGCTGATTATTCCGTCATTTTTTTCTATCATATTTTTAACTTACTTCGGTTCATGTAACTGGTGGAACAAATCTCCACTGACACCCAGTTATATATTTTCCCCACCTCCTTAATTATATAGTTCCTACCTACCCTTACCTATGACCTCTTCCTGGAATTATTACAGCAAACTTCATAATACTATACAGGCAGAAAAAGCTAGAATAAGTCATAGTAACAAAGGAATGCAAAATCTTGGTGATAGGAAAAAAAAAATCTAAATATATGTCTTGCCCTTTCTGCATGCCTGCTGTGGCTTCCCACCACACTCCAGAACTTAGTCTGATGAAGCAAACACCATCTCAAACATTCCTGGTCACAGAAACAGGAGCAAAGAGAGCTCTGCTGGGGGGAGGTAGGGGTGCTGGGGGGAGGGGTTTTGAAAGCAATAACTGAATGCACAGGTTCAGATGTGCTATGTATCTTCTTATACCTTATTATCCATCCACAGAGAGGCCAAAAAGCACATTATTCTATATGTGGAGAAGGCGGGAAGCCAGAAATACTTGCAGTCATCATTAATGATTACCACGCTGTATTAATAACATCTCAACCCACCTCTCATTTTTCTCCACCACAAATGCAGAGGTGTAATTACTAAGGTTTTGACACTGTTTGTTCCTTGCCACTTATTTTATATCTTGCAAAGATGTACTGCAAAACCAGCTCTTTCTACTCTACCATCTCCTCCTCTTCTGAATCTCCAGTTTCCTTTTTTTGAAGTATTTTCAACAAAATATTTTATACATGCTATAGAAGAGCTGGAGGATGAAATGTGGAATTTTGCCAAATTCACTCTAAAATGTTGTCTGAAAGCTTTCTTGCATGAGAATTGTCAGAAAATAATCTGAAGATTCTCGGTCTCTTCAATTACCCCAAGGAAACACAAAAGCGAGCCAAAGATTTGTAGTGGATATAAACCAAAATGGATTTTGTCACTTCTGTCATTTAGTCTAAAAGTGAGAGGGGTGTGCATGTGCGAGTGCTTGGTCCCTCAGTCGTGTCTGATTTTCTGCAGCCCCATAGACTGTAGCCCACAGGCTCCTGTGCTCATGGATTCTCCAGGCAAGAATACTGCAGTGGCTATTAATGCTTTGGCCCAGATTCATTTGTCAGAACATACAGTTTGAATCTCAAACCCTGAGCAAATGAAAGGCAATAAGGTGAAGAATACTGCAGTTACAAATATGGAGGAAGAAAGATTAAGAAAAGGGACTAAGTGAAAGTGACTCAGTCGGGTCCGACTGTGACCCATAGACTATGCACTCCATGGAGTTCCCCAGGCCAGAATCCTGAGTGGGTAGCCTTTCCCTTCTCCAGGGGTCTTCCCAACCTAGGGATTGAACCCAGGTCTCCTGCATTGCGGCTCTTTACCAGCTGAGCCACAAGGGAAGTCTGAGGGTAGTGACTAAAGAGAGCATTATCTGTGGTGATGGTATCAGCGATTGGAAGTGGAGGACAGAGTTAGGAAGAAGGGACTGAACCAAATACACCTTCACAGAATTGTGTGTATGTTCTTATCTCCCAGTAGAGTCTTCCTTAAAATTATTAAGAAAATAAAAGTAACCTAGAGTGAAAAAAAAAAAGAAAGAATACTAGAGTGGGTAACCATTTCCTACTATTGGGGACCTTCCTGAACCAGGGATCACACCTGCATCCCTTGCATCTCCTGCATTGGCAGGTGGGTTTTTTTTTTTTTTTTTTTTACCACTACCACCACCCAGGAAGCCCATAGTGAGGAGGCAGCAGTAATTCACCATTGGCTTATAATCGATTTGTAAAAATTTCTCCTTTCTATTTAGATTGAGGTTGATGGGTGGCTAACCTCAGATATGCAGATGACACTACCCTTATGGCAGAAAGTGAAGAAGAACTAAAGAGCCTCTTGATGAAAGTGAAAGGAGAGAGTGAAAAAGTTGGCTTAAAGCTCAGCATTCAGAAAACTAAGATCATGGCATCCGGTCTCATCACTTCATGGCAAAGAGATGGGAAAACAGTGGAAATAGTGACAGACTTTATTTTGGGGGGCTCCAAAATCACTGCAGATGGTGATGAAGCCATGAAATTAAGACGCTTACTCCTTGGAAGGAAAGTTATGACCAACCTAGACAGCATATTGAAAAGCAGAGACATTACTTTGTCAACAAAGGTCCATCTAGTCAAGGCTATGGTTTATCCAGTAGTCATGTATGGATGTGAGAGTTGGACTATAAAGAAAGCTGAGCACAGAAGAACTGATGCTTTTGAACTGTGGTGTTGGAGAAGACTCTTGGGAGTCCCTTGGACTGCAAGGAGATTCAACCAGTTCATCCTAAAGGAAATCAGTCCTGCGTGTTCATTGGAAGGACTGATGTTGAAGCCGAAACTCCAATACTTTGGCCACCTGATGCAAAAAGCTGACCCATTTGAAAAGACCCTGATGCTGGGAAAGACTGAGGGCAGGAGAAGGGGACGACAGAGGATGAGATGGTTGGATGGCATCACTGACTCAATGGACATGAGTTTGGGTGGACTCCGGGAGATGATGATGGACAGGGAGGCCTGGCTGCTGTGGTTCGTGGGGTCGCAAAGAGTCAGACATGACTGAGCGACTGAACTGAACTGACTGGTGGCCGGTATTATAAATGATTTTTTCATCAGAACATCCAATACTGATTTGAACATAGTAGGCAGTTCCAAGCTGTCAGTTACACTGTTCAATAAGACATTAATTGCTTCTAGGAATGTTTAAATAGGCCAGTAGAAGTAAGGATTTTTTTTTCTGCAAAGACCCTTTCTTGATTAGATTTGATGTTAATACTCTATATAATCTACTTTCACAACAACTTTATAAGTATGCATTATTTTGCCAAATTTTAAAGTGGAAGAAAATGTTCTTAGAAAGATTAAATTACTTTCTCAGTTGTAAGTGACGATTTGGTCATCAGGAAATCTACAACAAGAATTCATGCTTTCTGAACACAAATCCAGGATTGCTTCCTTTAAAAATCTGTTATAACTCTTGAAGCCAGATGTATCAATTAGGATTGAGTTTCGCTGCATATACCCAGAATGGAACAAGACAGAAGTTCTCTTTTCCTGTTGCCTCTATGGGGAGATGGGCAAATTTGAGCTGCTGTGGTGACCCTATGGAATGATTCAAGACCTCCGCTGCTGTCTTCATTCCTCATCACTGAGGAAGGCTTTCTTATCTCTCCTTGCTATTCTCTGGAACTCTGCATTGAAATGGGTATATCTTTCCTTTTCTCCTTTGCTTTTTGCTTCTCTTCTTTTCACAGCCAATTTGCTTTTATTCATTTCTTTTTCTTGTGGATGGTCTTGATCCCTGTCTCCTGTACAATGTCACAAACCTCCATCCATAGTTCATCAGGCACTCTATCATATCTAGTCCCTTAAATCTATTTCTCATTTCCACTGTATAAGGGATTTGATTTAGGTCATACCTAAATGGTCTAGTGGTTTGCCCTACTTTCTTCAATTTAAGTCTGAATTTGGCAATAAGGAGCTCATGATCTGAGCCACAGTCAGCTCCTGGTCTTGTTTTTGCTGACTGTATAGAGCTTCTCCATCTTTGGCTGCAAAAAATATAATCATACTGATTTTGATGTTGACCATCTGGTGATGTCCATGTGTAGAGTCTTCTCTTGTGTTGTTGGAAGAGAGTGTTTGCTATGACCAGTGCATTCTCTTGGCAAAACTCTTATTAGCCCTGCCTTACTTCATTCTGTTTCCCAAGGCCAAATTTGCCTGTTACTCCAGGTGTTTCTTGACTTCCTACTTTTGCATTCCCATCCCCTACAATGGAAAGGACATCTTTTTTGGGTGTTAGTTCTAAAAGGTCTTGTAGGTCTTCATAGAACCGTTCAACTTCAGCTTCTTCAGCATTAGTGGTTGGGGCATAGACTTGGATTACCATGATATTGAATGGTTTGCCTTGGAAATGAACAGAGATCACTCTTTTATTTTTGAGATTGCATCTAAGTACTGCATTTTGGACTCTTGTTGACTAAGATGGCTATCCGTTTCTTCTAAAGGATTCCTGCCCACAGTAGTAGATATAATGGTCATCTGAGTTAAATCCACCCATTCCAGTCCATCTTAGTTCACTGATTCCTAGAATGTTGACGTTCCACTTCCAATTTGACTTGATTCATGGACCTAACATTCCAGGTTCCTATGCAATATTGCTCTTTACACCATCAGACCTTGCTTCTATCACCAGTTACATCCACAGTTGGGTGTTGTTTTTGCTTTGGCTCCATCCCTTCATTCTTTCTGGAGTTATTTCTCCACTGATCTCCAGTAGCATATTCGGCACCTATGGACTTGGGGATTTCATCTTTCAGGGTCCTATCTTTTTGTCTTTTCATACTGTTCATGGGGTTCTCAAGGCAAGAATACTGAAGTGGTTTGCCATTCCCTTCTCAGTGGACCACATTCTGTCAGACCTCTCCACCATGACCCGTCCGTCTTGGGTGGCCCCACATGGCATGGCTTGGTTTCATTGAGTTGGTCAAGCTGTGGTTGATGTGATCTCCATCTTCAACCTCCAGTAAATAATGATTAATCCAGAAAATTACTATGAAATTATAGTACTGCATTTTTATTAATTGTGAGGTATACTCTTTCACCACCACCTTTTCACATGATGTATCTTATTGTCAGTAGAATCAATAAAATCAGTGAGGAGAAACTTATCATTACTCGTCACCTGCCCTAACAGCCGGATTCTGTTTGCCCGAGTTTACCATAGATGATGCATAGGTGTTGCCTTTTGTTGTTGTGTTAGTTGCTCGGTCATGTCCAATGCTCCATGGACTGTAGCCTGCCAGGATCCTCTGTCTACACTGGAGTGGGTGGCCATTACCTTCTCCAGGGTATCTTCCCGACTCGGGGATCGAACCTGGGTCTCCTGCACTGCAGGCAGATTATCATCTGAGCCACCAGGGAAGCCCAGATGTTGCCTGCATGGAGACTTACATTAATAAGAGCTCCAGAACCTGAGCCTCTCTTGACTGAGGAAGGACAAAGCTCCATGCTCTGCCACACCTGGATAAATTTAATAATTATTTATTAATTATTCTTTCATTTGCTCCATAATTCAAAAGTATTTATTGAGTACCTAAAAACAAGTATTGTACTGGGCCCTGAGGACATGCCAGATACCATATCTTTGCTTTAATGGGTTTGGCACTCTTCTGGAGACAATGTGACACGGAAAAAAAATTATATAATATATATATATATATACCAGAAGTGCTAAGTGCCAAGAAAAATAAAACAGGGTATGTGATAAGGGGTGTGCTGTGGGGAGCAAGGTCATCTTGGAATTTACAGTCAAAGAAAGTCTGGTAGGTGATACCTGAGTGGATACTTAATTGAAGCAGAGTGTCGACGTGCATGCCCAGAGGAAGGACACTCCAGGCAGCAAGGGATTTAAGGATTAAGCTCTCTCAGACCCAATATTTGATCCAGTGACAAAAAAAGAAAAGAGCTATCAAACCATGCAAGTACATGGAAAAAACTTACATGTATATAGCTAAGTGAAAGAAGCCAGTCTGAAAAGGTTCTCCACTGTGTGATTTCAATATATGACAGGCTTGAGAAGGTAAAACTGTAGCAACAATAAAGGATCAATGGAAAGATACTAGAGGTCTGTTAGGAAGGAACTATGAATAAGTGGAAAGCAGGGGATTTTTAGGGCAGTGAGCCTATTCTCTATGATGCTGATAGTGAACGCACCGCAGCAGTGAGCCTATTCTCTATGATGCTGATAGTGAACGCACTGCATTATGCATTTGTCAAGACCCACGGAAGGTACAACAGAGTGAACCCTACTGTAAACTATGGACTTTAGATAATTATAATATATTCATATTGGATCAACTGGAACACATGTACCACACTAATGCAAGTTGTTAATAACAGGAATGTGTATGCGTGTAAGAGGTGGAGAGAGCAGGGTTAGGGAAAGGGAGTATATGGGAAATCCATTCTTTCGGCGTAGTTTTTCTGTAAATTTTCTAGAAAACCTTTAAAAAAAATAGCTAGGGGAAGAAATACACATAAAAGGATAAGACGAATTTGTGACTGCTTTTGCAATCTACCACAACATCAAAGACCATCTGCCAAACCTCCGGATTCATCTCTTAATTCATCTCGCCACCCTTCTGGTCAAATGGCCTCGCAACTCCCAACCCAAGCCCTGAATACAACTGCGTTTCTACACCCTGGTACATTTCCTGATGTTCTTCCCTTAGCTCGAGGGCTCCAAACTCCCCTTCTCTGTGTATTAAAGTTCTTTTCATTTCTTAACCAGATTCTCTTATTTTCTCCATAAATCTTGTTTTTATCCTTTAGTCAAAAATTCTCCTCCTCCTTTTCTTTTCCAACAACATCCTGCGAGTGCCTTATTATTGATCCTGGTTGGCCTTATGTTATGCTGTATTGTATGTTTTTGAATCTGTTCCCCTTGAGGGCCAGTTCTTTATCTTAATTTTCTTTGATTCAATTATAACACTAAGCACTGTGCAAGGCATGTAAGTGGGACCAAGTGACTGTTAATTGGAAACAGTAATTTAAAAGAAGTGATAATTTAGTCACGAAAGTCTTGTTTTCTTGGTTTTCCAAAGTAGTTTCGATTTCCTGGTCCTCTTTCACTGCTAATGACCCAAATTACATTTTACTTGTAAAATACAGAGAATAATATGGAGAGACAGTATATGTTATTAAGTTACACAAATGATAATAATAGCAAATGATTTCATGTAAAATATGTAGTGGAAACGGAAATCAGATCTATCGAATATAAAAAAAAATCACATTTAACTTATGGGCTGTGGTGAAGGAAAATACATATAAATTATTAGTGATTAGAGCTAGCAGATTCCTATTGTAATTGACAATGCTAACACCACAAACACAGACAGAGTTGCATGAGAATGAATTTGGAGTCAATGCTATACCATTTGGGGGTATATTTTTCTTTATTACCTTGACAATCAGAAACAGTGGGGATTTGAGTTGCTGATTTTAATTGATAAGCAGATTGCTTTTTGCCAACTATTGAGCTCTAATGGCCAAGGTCTGCTCATTTTTTTAACATCATTTCTATGCAATTGAAATAAAATGATCAATTATTCTTTTAAGCACAGCATCTGTGTTTCGAGGGCAAGTTAAGAACGGATGTAAAAATTGATTTTGTGGATGAGTCTCAGAGGGGTACTGGCTCTTTCCCTTCAGGAAAGTTCCCATCTTGGAGCAGAAGGCAGCTGCTAGAATTAGGGCACAAGTGGCAGATATGTGCAGGTTTAGTACACAACCTATGGAGCAGTTTTAAACTATAGCTGACACAAAGTGAGAGCTAATCTAGTGCCACATTAGCTGAGAAAAACAAGTGACCTAAAGAGAGCAATAACTACTCAGTGTTACATACCTAGGAGGGAAAGAAGGCCAGGACCCTAACAATACACAGCCTCTCCCGCTGCCACTATGAGGGACATGTGGAATAGGGACAAGAACCAAAGGGGAAAAAATCTCCATTGATGGGAAACTTTATCTTCTTCAGAATTAGGTAACAGCTTCACATAATCCCCTGGGCTTTGTAATATACACTTATTAATACAAATGTTTGTAGGGATGTGCTTAGTGATAGAAAATGGTGCTTACAAATGTATGTATTCTATTGTATCTGTATGCATATCTGTATTATTTAGAGAATGTATGTACGCCTATATATCAGTTCAGTCACTCAGTCGGGTCTGACTCTTTGCAACTTCACGGACTGCAGCACGCCAGGCTTCCCTGTTCATCACCAACTCCAGGAGCTTACTCAGACTCATCTCCATTGAGTCAGTGATGCCATCCAACCATCTCATCCTCTGCCATCCCCTTCTCCTCCTGCCTTCAATCATTCCCAGCATTAGAGTCTTTTCAAATGAGTCAGTTCTTCACATCTGGTGGCCAAAGTATTGGAGTTTCAGTTTCAACATCAGTCCTTCCAATGAATATTCAAGACTGATTTCCTTTAGGATGGACTGATTGGATCTCCCTGCTGTCCAAGGGACTCTCAAGAGTTTTCTCCAACACCCCAGTTCAAAGGCATCAGTTCTCTGGAGTTCAGCTTTCTTTATAGTCCATCTCTCATATCCATACATGACTATTGGATAAACCATAGCTTTTACTAGATGGGCCTTTGTTGGCAAAGTAATGTCTCTGCTTTTAAATATGCTGTCTAGGTTGGTCACAACTTTTCTTTCAAGGAGCAAGCATCTTTTAATTTCTTGGCTGCAGTCACCATCTGCAGTGATTTTGGAGCCCAAGAAAATAAAGTCTGTCATTGTTTCCACTGTTTCCCCATCTATTTGCCATGAAGTGATGGGACCAGATGCCATGATCTCAGTTTTCTGAATGTTGAGTTTTAAGCCAATTTTTTCACTCTCCTGTTTCACCTTCATCAAGAGGCTCTTTAGTTCTTCACTTTCTGCCATAAGGGTGGTGTCACTGGATATCTGAGGTTATTGCTATTTCTCCTGGCAATCTTGATTCCGGCTTTAGTTTCATCCAGTCCAGCAATTCTCATGATGTACTCTGCATATAAGTTAAATAAGCAGAGTGACAATATACAGCCTTGACATATTCCTTTTCCAATTTGGAACCAGTTTGTTGTTCCATGTCCTGTTTAACTGTTGCTTCTTGACCTGCATACAGATTTCTTAGGAAGTAGGTCAGGTGGTCTGGTGTTCCCATCGCTTGAAGAATTTTCCACAGTTTGTTGTGATCCACACAGTCAAAGGCTTTGGCATAGTCAATAAAGCAGAAGTAGATATTTTTCTGTATATACATACATACATAAATGGATGCATTTCCATATATACATAAATGCATATATATCTATATACATACATAAATGCATGTATATCTGTACTTTAGAAAACGTATGTATGTCTGTATATATTCTATTAGTTAGAAAACAGTATTCACAAATGTATGTATTCTAAAGTGTATACGTAGGATCAAGATAACACCAGAGGAAATAATCTGTAGTAGTAAGAAAGAATCTTAGGTTATTGCATATAGCCCAGAATGTAGGGGGAAAAAATGAACAAGACTATGATATGCATAAACCCAACTGACTTAATATTCTACATGACATCCAAGACATGCCTAGTTCAAAAAGCTCCACCGATCCACTGACATCCCCAATTTTGATTAAAAGGAAACCCTCCTGTTGTTTCATTTTCAGTGATGGAGCCTAGAGTTCATATGATCCATTCCTCTGCTGTGAACACCAGCCCAAGCAGCCATCTGTATCTATATCTCCCCAACACACACACACACACACACCCACACACCCACACCCACCCACCCACACAGACACACACACACACACACACACCCACCTACCCACCCACACACCTCCAGCTTCAAGGGAGGAAAGACAAAATTCTTCATTTACCAAAACCATAACAAAAGTATTTAGTTGTTTTGACTAGTGAAAGTGAAGTCGCTCAGTCGTGTCCGACTCTTTGCGACCCCGTGGACTGTAGCCCATCAGGCTCCTCTGTCCATGGGATTCTCCAGGCAAGAATATTGGAGTGGGTTGCCATTTCCTTCTTCATGTTTTGACTAGTAACTGAGCCAAATTTTATAAACTGCCTTGTACATGGCAATCTCATAAAAACTGCTGTTACTGTTACTACTGCTGCTGCTACTGTCTGATTCCAAGGCAACGCATAACCTAGGCTTAATCGTTATGCATAATGAGTTTGTTGTGATGTACTGTAAAGCGCTGAACGTAGAATCACATTCAAGAGAGTTTGGCTTATTTACTCATCTCCCTGAATCTCCAATTCTCCCTCTGTAAAATGGAGCAGTAACATTTACCTCAGGATTGTTGTAAGGAATTGATGTGCAATAATTAACAAGTGGGTGGTGATGGATAAATGTCAGTATCTTCTGCAATCTCCTTCTAAACACTTCCTGTGAGTGTCTCCACTCGAGATAAGAAAGAAGATGCAGCACTTGAATCAGTGGGTTGTACGCCTGCCATTCCTTCCTACTCTGAGTGATGGATGAAAACCTGTTATCTCTTTCTAAGCAGCAGCTGCTGTTGACTGCCACACAAGTGTTCCCGGAACATGTTGTGAGCAGATAGTGATGCTTTATTGCCCATAGTCAGCTGACCATTTCTCTGGAGGAGTGAAAAACCCAAATACAGTATGTGAACCAATGCAGTCAACCTATTCAGAATTTGGACCTGGATGGATATGAGAGTGATCACATCCTTAACTACCCCATTTCCAGCAACGCTGCTTGCTTATGAAGCACTCAAAAGCCCATTCGTTGTAACTGTGCATTTAAAATGCCCCAGTTTTTATGTTTATCTCTAAAGCCAATTATGTTTCTAAATTTGTTTAGCAAGTTTTCTCCCAGGAAATTTCCAGTCATTCTCCAGATTTAAGCTATTGTATGACTTTTTATCTCCTTCCACCATTCTTTCCTATTCTACTGGCCACCAAGAAGTTGGTTAAAAAATTTGAGATGAGTATTAACATGAATCCTGTACTAGCACTTCTGCAGAGAGGCAGAGTAGTCTTGGAGGCAAGCAGGATACAGTCCTGATCGTCTCTCTGTAGGGGATTTATATCAGTCAATCCTCGCTTCTCTCAATTATGAAACAGAGAGAAGAATGCATTCTGGTAAAGAATGGTTGATGCTTAAGTGAACACACGAAAGGAAAATGCCTAGCACATAGCTGATGCTCAACTTTTCTATGGGTCTTCCTTTTCTACACACCAATTTGCTCAGCCTATCTTCTTGATCCCCCTTGTTAAAAACTTACTTTGAGCCTCTTGCCTATTTTAACTCAGCCCTGTCACAACTTCAGAGAAGCAATTTGTGAGCAAGTAGCTGCAGAAATACCTCCAGCTATGTAATTTCAGAGCTCCAGTGCTTGGTGGCAGGTTTGGGAAGGATGGAGCCTTCCTGGGAAGAAGTAGTGACACTGTGGCACTACCCTCTATGAGACCACAGGTGGCCTGACAGGAACATTTTCCAGGCACCCACTGGGCTCAAAGCACCTGATTAGGCTCAGTGAGGGCAGACAAAGGAAAGAGATGATGGACCTCCTGCCTGGCTGCTCCTTCCACCAACTGCTCAGAAGCCTGAGAGAAGCCAGGGAGTCAAGGTTAGCTGGAAGATGTCATACCACAATGCACTCTACTCAAGGAGAGCTCATTTTGAGCTGGCAAGTATTGTTAGCACAGAAAATATTCATTCCTGGAGGAAGGAAGCTGGAAGTTAACCAGATTCAGGGCACTCAGGGGGCCTTGTAAATCACAGAGCTGCTGAACAACCTGAAAACTCCACTGAGAACAGTGAGAGTATGTATTCCAGTCACAAAGGAGCACAGCAGCTTTTTGTAAACCCAGTGAAGGTAGGTGCTGTGCGATCGCTTCACAGAGAGGACAAAATCTAGGACAGCAGCTACAATAAAGCCACAGAGAAGCCACAGTCCTCCTGGTGTCTTTATTTTTACTCAGTCCTTAAGTTTTTGGATCTGTCATTTGTGAATATTGCCTGATCAAAAGGAAAACCTCTTGTGTGAACAAAGCAGGGCTGGGGAGGGCAGGGGCTAGTTTATCTCTGTGGTGGATCCATCCCTCTGCCTTGCCTGAGGAGCTTGGAAGAGCAGACTGTTCCAGCTGGAGATAATGGGGAGCATGATCGCCCCGCTGTCTCAATTATTTCTGAAATGCAAAAGTGCAAGGGCAGATTTCTGTTTAGGAAAAACCCAAGCCTTCCCACACAGTTGTGGGCTTTGTTCTCCCAGTTTTCTTCTCAGAGTTCCACTCTTTCTGGGAGAACTAGATTCTAGCAGAAACTGAACCAAAGTGGGAAGATTCATCCAGGTGGATTACATGCCAGTTGTTTTTCGACAAATCTTTGAAGGTGGATGTGTAACAGACATTTATAATTATTTATAATGACACTTCTATTACTATGGCTCTTTTCTCCTAAGGACTTAGATTTCAGCATGCTCTAGGCTACTGCTATTCATCACAGGTTATTTGTTTAAAAACTGAAGTTGGATATGCAATAGGCAATCTAAAATCACATTTTATGCATCTTTCTATTATTAACATTTTTATATTACCAAGAGTGACTACTTTTCTGTGTCAATTATATTTATTTTTAAAAGACTAATTTCAAAGTTATAACTTAGAAGATTTAAAAGCAAAGTCAACAATAAACATTAAGTATAGGAGAAAGAATTTCAGATTTGAGACAAAACATTAGGTTTAGTTTAACTGTACCACTTTAGAAAATGTTATTTACCCTTTCCAGCCCCAGGGTCATTAGGTATAAAACAAGGATGAAAATGTCTATGAAAATGAAAATGTTGTGATTATTAGAGTTGAATTGTAGCTATAAGAGTTGAATGTGATCAATTAAATACACGAAAGCTACCAGGTGAAACAGTTTATGATAATTAGTGTTTTCCAGGGTAGCAGTTCACATTCACAGACAGAAGGATAGCTTTAAACAGAGGTCCCATATTTGAGGACCATGGATAAAGTTTCAAAGATGGATTTCTCCAGGAAGTCCACGAATACCCTGAAAACAATGAGCAAAACTTCCGGGCACCTGTGTATGTTAGGACTCTGAGTTGCAAGTGACAGAAACTGAACCCCGTATCAACTTACCCAGACAAGAAAGTACAGGTAGAAGCCTGGGGAGCTTGGAACAGGTGGAACCAGGGCTTGGAATACAGCCAAGTTGCTTGCCCCACTTGGTAGCTGTTTCTTTCTCAAATGGGCATTATTTGTAAGCAGATAGGGTGGGGGGTGGGGGTCCTAGAGAAAGAGAACCAGGTATGGCTTTCTTTACATAAGAGAAACTGTTTTGGCCGTAACCATTTTGTGATCTAAGCCTAGCTAGAATGCTTGCTCTTGAACAGGTCTCAGTAACTGATGAGGGAATGCAGAAACAAAGGAAAAGTAGTCAAGAAACAATCATTCAAAATACAACAGAGTCCTGGTTCCTTCTCAAGGGATATACACAACAATCTGATACAAATCTGAGTTCTACAGGAACTAGGTCCCCCCACCCAGGTGGAGGATGGAATGATAATGTTGATGCCCCAAACTTCAATCAACCAAAGCTTGGACTCTGGAAACTTTTGCCCCAATTCTATGATAAATTCTGCTATGCTCAAGCCCCTTAAAGTACACACATACCCTTTTGTCAAGGGTTCCTTCATTTTGGTGTTGGGGAGACACTACTTTGTGAAAGATCCCTCGCATTCTTCATGCTTGCTGCAAGTAATAATAAATCCCTCCTCCCATCTCTGGGTTGGTTGTGTCTTTCAGCAAACCTAGTTTTTGGATAACATATTCACTTTTACACAGCTGACCAGCTTCTCAAGAACATGTTGAGGGGCATGGATTCAGACTATCACTCACCCATACATGAGAGGAACTGGTTCTCTCTCTTCCCAAGAGGTTTCAGGAGACGACTCCTTGGAAAGAGACTTCTGTCTTTTTAGAACATCACTGTGACCAGGAGGCAGAGTATTGAAGACGCTAATGAGTACCACTTGCATGACGCAGAGTAGGAAAAAGGAAAGCATTTCCCAGGAGAAAAGGAGATTGAGTATGGGGAGAGAAAGTTCACATAAATGGACTATTTTGTGGGAATTCTTTATCAGATTTTCAAATGTTTACATTCACCATAGAAGAACCACACATATCTACAGATTTTAAAATTAAAAGGGTGTTTCCTCTTGTGGAAATGTCTTAAGGCAGGTATTTCTTAAAGAAACCCAATGTTCTGTGATATATAAAAAGTTTTCACTTTAGTCCTGTGATTAAAAAATTAAGTTACTCACTAATACCTTCACATAAACAAATTAATATTCCAATTGACATGCACAGAAGACTACAATTAAATTCTCAATGGGCATCTTAGGTTCCATAAAATGGCTAATATCTGTAAATAGACATCCATTAACTTCAACAAATATTTGAATACTTGTTATGCATAAGATTTTGAGCTTAGATAATGTCAAAATATAGTTGACCACTTTGAGGAAACATCCTTAATATTTGTGATGATTAATTTTACTCTTCGACTTAGCTAGGTTATGGTGTCCAATCGCTTGTCAAACACCAATCTTGATGTCACTTTGAAGGTACGTTTTAGACGTGATGAACACTTCAATCAGTAGACCCAGGAAAGTAGATTAGTCTCTATACTGTGCACAAACTCACCTAAACTGCTGAAGGCCTTAAAACAAAAATGGGTTTCTCAAAAAAGCAGTGTGGCCTCAAAACTGCAGCATAAAAACCTCACCTAAGTCTCCAGCCAGCAGATTCCCAGCTTGCAGATTTTGGACTGAATACTGCAACACTATGCCAAAGCCTTTGACTGTGTAGATCACAATAAACTGTGGAAAATTCTGAAAGAGATGGGAATACCAGATCACCTGACCTGCCTCCTGAGAAATCTGTATGCAGGTCAGGAAGCAACAGTTAGAACTGGACATAGAACAACAGACTGGTTCCAAATAGGAAAAGGAGTACATCAAGGCTGTATATTGTCACCCTGCTTATCTAACTTCTATGCAGAGTACATCATGAGAAATGCTGGGCTGGAAGAAACACAAGCTGGAATCAAGATTGCCGGGAAAATATCAATAACCTCAGTTATGCAGATGATACCACCCTTATGGCAGAAAGTGAAGAGGAACTAAAAAGCCTCTTGATGAAAGTGAAAGAGGAGAGTGAAAAAGTTGGCTTAAAGCTCAACATTCAGAAAACGAAGATCATGGCAACTGGTCCCATCACTTTATGGGAAATAGATGAGGAATCAGTGGAAACAGTGTCAGACTTTATTTTGGGGGGCTCCAAAATCACTGCAGATGGTGACTGCAGTCATGAAATTAAAAGACACTTACTCCTTGGAAGAAAAGTTATGAGCAACCTAGATAGCATATCCAAAAGCAGAGACATTACTTTGCCAATTAAGGTCCGTCTAGTCAAGGCTATGGTTTTTTCCTGTGGTCATGTGAGAGTTGGGCTGTGAAGATGGCTGAGCATCCAAAGAATTGATGCTTTTGAACTGTGGTGTTGGAGAAAACTCTTGAGAGTCCCTTGGACTGCAAGGAGATCCAACCAATCCATTCTGAAGGAGATCAACCCTGGGGTTTCCTTGGAAGGAATGATACTAAAGCTGAAACTCCAGTACTCTGGCCACCTCATGCAAAGAGTTGACTCATTGGAAAAGACTCTGATGCTGGGAGGGATTGGGGGCAGGAGGAGAAGGGGACGACAGAGGATGAGATGGCTGGATGGCATCACTGACTCGATGGACGTGAGTCTGAGTGAACTCCGGGAGTTGGTGATGGACAGGGATGCCTGGCGTGCTGCAATTCATGGGGTTGCAAAGAGTCGGACACGACTGAGCGACTGAACTGAACCCTGCCTTGAATTTCCAGCCTGCTGTACAGATTTCAAGACTCGCGAGCCCCACCATCATGTGAACCAATTCCTTAAGGCAAATCTCTTTCTCCTACTGGCTTTGTTTCTCTAGACTCTGGCTAATACAAGATCTCTAAAATATAGAGTATCAAAAATTGAGCCGAAAACCCAAAAATTAAATCAGCAGAAGAAGCAGACCTTCTGCAAGGTCACCTACCTTGGCGTGGACCTCAATCACCCGCTTGAAAACATCCCACCAGCAGCGCAAACAGCGGGGATAGCATGGCGGGCAGAAGAGACCTTTGCAGGAAGCCTGCTCTGGGCCAACAGGGCTGCAGTGAGGCCGAAACCCAGGTGCCGCCCACGAGAAGCCTGAGGTGGTAAAGATGCACGTGTGGGTCATTATCATCCTGCCTGAGATGGTGGTTAGCGTGGGGAGGAGTCGGTGGGCTACAACGGCAAGAGCTTCAACCAGGTGCAAATCAAGCCTGATGGGCCCCTACCTGAGCAAGTTCTCGATCACCTATAGGCCCGTGAAGCTCTTGGGGGCCGCGGGGGAGAGGGGGGAGTGGACCCCCCACTCCTGTGCTCAAGTAGCCTGCTCTGTCAATAAAGGCACAGAATTCTCAAAAAAAAAAAAAAAAAAAAAAGAAAAGAAAAAAAGACAGTTCTGTGACTGTTTCACATAAAAAGAAACACAAAAGATACTTAATGTTCTTCAAGATTAGGGAAAGCACATTAACAGTAAATTAAAATATCTATATTACATATCAGAACAACAAAAAAAGAAATAGTTTCAATTTGTATTAGTAAACAAATGAACTGTTGTTAGGTAACCACACAGAGATAATTTTTTTTAACCTGTGGTCACTTAATTATATTAAGGTAGTTAAAGAAAGAGACTTTCAGTGTGAGAAAACAGAGAAAAGATATGCAAAGTAAAACAAGTTAAATGTAAAACTGCTAGCTTAAATTTGAATTGGAAACTCATTTTTCTCGTAAAAAACAAGCACATTTCTTGACTCTGTCCACAGAAAACACCTAATTGCATTAAGAAGCTGTGTGGTTTGTGAATATAATTTCTACTAAAATATTCCAGGGCTCTTGATGAAATACATGTTTATAGCCAAGCCTGGGGCAAATGATGAGAACATGAAATTGAGACATCTTACTGTAACAGGAAATGAGTTTTTCTAGACCAATGTCCTCATATCAAAAAAAACCCAGAAACCAAAATGGAAAGTGCTCTCTCCCCATTGGCCTAAAATCTGGAGCCCTATGCCAAGGTCACAGGTGTGGAGCCTTGGACCACAGTCACAGAACAAAAATCTCTGGAACTTACCAAGCCCCATAGCAACTGTTGCCTTGAGCCTTGTGATCTAAACTGGCCAGGTCCCTGACCCCATGTTTGGTAAAAACACTCACACTATTACCCACCCTGTAGCATCCTAACCAATCACCTAATGCCACCCTTCTAGAAGGAATTTTCTCTGTCTCGAGGCTATAAAAATTGGCTACTAGCCTGTGAAACGGTTTTACTCTCTCTTGAGCAGGCCTGCTGTTCTATCAGCATCTCCCAGTCTAAGATTTTTGTTTTCCTCTCATTTTGCCTTGTGTTTGGAATTCTTTTTCAGCCTGCACACAGACCATGATAAAGAGGACAATGTGAGCATCAAAATAATAATAATGCCAATGATAGATTGAAATGAATATGATATATAAAAATCCATTAGCTCATTAATACTCCTGAAGAAAAACTACTCCTTGGTTACCATTTGGAGTTCGTAAGACCCAATGCTGTTCTCTAAAAACTGATGCAAAAGGAACCAGGCATCTAATCTTCCTTTCCTGTAGAAACTTTAGTGTAGGGTAACTAAGTAATTAATGTGTGTAGTTATTTATAGAAGACTCTCCTCTAATATCGGAGAAGGCAATGGCACCCCACTCCAGTACTCTTGCCTGGAAAATCCCATGGATGGAGGAGCCTGGTGGGCTGCAGTCCATGGGGTTGCTAAGAGTCAGACACGACTGAGCGACTTCACTTTCACTTTTCCCTTTCATGAACTGAAGGAAGTGGAAACCCACTCCAGTGTTCTTGCCTGGAGAATCCCAGGGACAGGGGAGCCTGGTGGGCTGCTGTTTATGGGGTCGCACAGAGTCGGACACAACTGAAGTGACTTAGCAGCAGCAGCAGCTCCTCTAACATATGCTGAAATAATGATATAATTAGAAAAATCACCATTTGCAACCTCCAGGTTATCAATGGAGCTGGAAAAAGGTCATCAATGGATGTTCAACCATTTGTTAAAGATTGATAGGGAAATTCATAAGAAATACTTTGAATCCCAAATCTAATCATCATTAAAAGTGTGACTACCACTTAACAAGTGTTAGTGAGAATGTGGAAAAATTGCTACCCTTGTGCACTACTGGTTGACATGTGTACAACTGCTGTGGAAAACAGTACAGCAGGTCTTCTAAAAATTAAAAATAGAATTACCATATGATCCGGCAATCCCACCTCTGAGTGTATATCTGCCAAAATTGTAATCAGGGTCTTTTTTTTTTTTTTTTTTAAATTTATTTATTTATTTATTTTTAATTTTTACTTTACAATTCTGTATTGGTTTTGGCATAGATTGACATGAATCCACCACAGGTGTACATGCGTTTGTAATCAGGGTCTTGAAGAGAGATTTGGACACCTGTTTTCATAGCAGCATTATTCACAAGAGCTAAAATGTGGGAGCAACCTAAGTGCCAACTGAAGGATGAATGGATAAGCAAAATACAGTACAAGCAATGGAATGCTATTCATGCTTTACAAGGAAGGAAATTCTGAAAATGCTACAAGATGGATGAACCTTGAGGTTATAATGCTAGGTTTAATAATCCAGTGACAAAAGACAAATATCCTGTGATTTCTCTTGTATGTGGTACTTCTGATAGTCCAAATCATAAAGACAGAAAGTATAATGGTGGATGCTAGAGGCTGGGGAAAGGGAAAGTAGGTTGTTGTTTTATAGTTTTAGAGTTTTAATTTCATAAGATAAAAAGTTGGAATGGATAGTGTTGACAGTTGCATAACAATATAAATGAATATGATACTCCTGAACTGTACATTTAAAAGTGGTTATGCTGGTACCTAGGTGGCACAGTTGTAAAGAATCGCCTGCCAGTGCAGGAGATGCTAGGGTTGGGAAGATACCCTAGAGTATGAAATGGCAACCCATCCCAGTTTTCTTGCCTGGAAAATTCCATGTACAGAGGAGCCTGGGGGGCCACAGTCCATGGGGTCACAAAGAGTCGGACACGGCTGAGCAACTGGGCACAGCACAAAGTACAGCATGCAGGTACGTTTTATGCTATGTATATTTACAACAATTTTTTAAAAACTGAGACTATCAGGCATGAACCTCCTGATGTGATACAAAAGGAACTACATATTACAACCTACAAGAGATGTTTGCCTAGATAATTGCCACTAAATCTACTCAAGCATCTGCATTTAACCACGTGTTTACAAGGAATGTATGTGTATGTTCTAAGTCACTAAGTTATGTCAAACTCTTTGTGACCCCATGGACTGTATCCTACCGGGCTCCTCTGTCCATGGGATTCTCCAGTCAAGAACATTGTAATGGGTTGCCATGCCCTCCTTCAGGGGATTTTCCTGACCCATGGATCAAACCCACATCTCCTGCATTGGCAGTCAGATTCTATACTGCTGAGCCACTTGAGTTGAATTTGGAATGATAAACAGATTGAAGTTTGATAGGAGAAGGGAGGGCTTAAAGGAAAGCATTGAAAGCAGGAACCATATCACAAGAATAAAGGAGGAGCAAGCTGTTCCTGTAGGAAATAATAGGCATTGAGCTGCATTCTGGAAGACCTTGAATGTAGACATGAGAAGACACAAATAAATAAAAATAATGGCAATCACTCATGAGTGCTTTATAGGGGCAAGGCACTGGATTTCTTGTGCTCATTTATTTCTCAGCAAGCTTGTATGAGAGGCATTGCTTTCACTGTTATGCAGATGAAGAATCTGGGGCTTACAAAAGGATAAGTAATGTCCTCAAGGACGTGTGTGCTCACGTGCTTAGTCATGTCCAACTCTTTGCGACCCCCTGGACTGTAGCCTGCCAGGCTCCTCTGTCCGTGAGACTTCCCAGGCAAGGATATTGAAGTGGGTTGCCATTTCCTACTCCAAGGTCCCCAAGGACACTCAATTCTTACAAACAAAGACGATTTCAAAGGTTCAATGTCATTGCTTTCTTGACAGTACAATAGGAAATTCTTGAAGAAATTACTGCTTATACCTCTCTAGCTAAAATGCAAATCACTCTTTGTGACTTGTCCCTGGATTATTTATTTGTCATATACTATATTTAATTGATTCAAAATACCATCAATTACGAGACTCAATGATTTCATGTACCAAGAAAAATGCTGTCAATTAGAGTAAAATACAATGTTTCATTATTTAGAATTTTTATTTGCTACCCATTGAAGGAATTCCTATGGTATTGGCACGCAAGTGTATGTTCCTTGGTTCTTTGTCTCGTCACAACAAAGATTTGGAGCGACGGACATTAAAGCCCTCCGCGCGTCACAGCTCTTGGGTCTTGGACAAACCGTGCTATAGCTCTTAGGCAAATCAGTGTTACAGGTCTATTTTATTTAGAAGATAGCAGGAGAATCCATCCTTGAAGCATGAGGGCATGCCAACCCAAAGACTTGAAGGGAAGAGAGTGGAGGAGTGTGTGGGGGAGGGGGAGAGAGAGGGAGAGAGAGAGAAAGAGCACACGCACGCGGGAGATAAAGAGAGAGAGTGCTTTGGCTCCTCCTTTTATATGTTTTTTTCCTCCACCTGGGCCTGCCCTATGCAAATTGGGCTTAGCCAGGAGTGCTGTTTGTTCTACCTGAAGTCTTCACTCTGGTCCTCGGACCTTCTTTTGTTTTATTTTCGCGGGCTTTTCCCTTCCCTGTATTTTAGCCATTTTGGACTCCTTTTCCCTATTCTACCTACCTAACAGTATTATTTAGACATTTATTTTGCATCATATATCACTGTTATTATATATAAAATTAATGATATTAGCAAACTATGTTGGCTAAGGATTCCTAAAATTTCTTAGCATTCAATGTGGACTCTTCTAAACTGCTTTTCAACTCAGTCTATATTGCTTTTCAACTCTCCTACATTGCTTTTCAACTAAGGTCTATATTCTTCTATACATTTTCCTTTGTGCCATCAAGAGCCAAAATATATTTAAAGTCCACTGGTGTTGGATACTTGTCAGTTTTGCCATAATATACAGATACAGATAGTCTACTTTTGAGTTCCATTTAGAACTTAATCCAATTTTTTTTCATGTCCTTCCCACCTCCTCCTGCAAATGCCTTTATCCTATGAGTTGAGTGCTTCTGTTTTTCCTCCAATATACTGAAATTTAATTTTGCAAGTTTTGATGCTATAAATTTTCATATTTTCTTGTAAAATGATATCTATGGCACAAATACTGTGAGGCAAAATAAGGTGTCATTGGGCATAACTTGTATCTTGATTACAGAGGTGTTAAAATGTGAGAAAGAAAAATTTAGGCCTTAGCATTGCTAAATATGGTAGTGGAAAATAACATATTTGCTTAAACATTATGAGATGTGGAGACAGAACCAGCTGGAAGACTGACTGGGTTAAATCCTCTCTTGAATTACTTACTTCCAGTGTTTCAGCAACAGCCTCCCTTTCTCCCTAATTTCTCCTTGTCTTTCCTTTCTTCCTTCCTGCACATATTTATTGAATGTCTGTCAGGAACTAGACATTAGTATAGGTGCTTGGAAGTCATTAGAAAGAAAAATAAGGATCACACCCTTATATATTTTGACTTTAATCTTAAGGAAGAGAAACATCTGAATAGTATAGAGAAAAAGAAAGATACTTTAGATGAGTGAGCTATGCAAACAAGACAACAATCAAAACAAAAACATTTTTTCCTACAGTCAATTTAGACTCTTCAGAAATTACTTTCTGATCTTTATATTATTCATTTGCATATCATGTGAATAAATTATGTATGTGTGTGTATTACTTTTTAAAATTGAAATACACATGGAGCTATTTGTACAGAACATCATATATTCATCAAGGTGAAGAAGAAAGACTTCTGCCTAAAATGATGATCAGTGAAATGCAAAAAAGGCAACAGCATGAAAATGAAACATAAATGAGGTTTATAAAATTATCTTGGATATATTTCTCTGTGGTGTTGTTTTCAGCCCAGATGATCTCCACCCCCCACCTTTAGCACATGAGTTCTTGTTTAAATAAGATGCCTTTGGAGTTACTTTGCTGTTACTCATGTGTGTTATGAATTTTATTTTTCCTCCCTTAAATCCATGGAGAATATGTATCCTCCCGAAATGCATTTAGTCATTTTGAACTTGAAATATTTCCTTGGATTCTTCATATAGGAACAAATCTATTATTTTGTACAGGGATTTTTTTTTTCCTTTGCTTGATATCACAGGATAAAGAGCACATTATTTTCAGCAATTTAAATTTAAATTAATCAGTGTGGTAACTTTGATTTGCCTCTGTTTCTTCACAGCCATATATAGTAGTTTGCATTAATCATATTAATAATAAAGGGATTAAAATTGCTAACTTCTAAGGGAAGGATGTGTTAGTGGTATTAAATATTGCACTTGGAATGATTGTTCTTGCATGTTAATTATTAGCTGCCTGAGATACAGAAGAAGTTCAAGGAAATGATACTCTAACTGTGTGTTACCTTAATTTAGGAAAAGTTCCTTTAAAGGATGAACTGCATTGCATTGGGCTTTCTAATCTTACCATGCACTAGTTTAGATCAATGACGTCCAGTCCTTTCAGTCCACTATCCTTTGGCAGTCATTGGGAGGCTTCTGTAAAGCTGTTTACAAAGTTACATATCAGGACACAACAAAAGATGCATTTGTTTACAAAATCAAATTTGTAATTGTGTGCAATAGAAAGGTCGTCTCATTAGTTCTAGTGGTGAACAGATAATTTGTGGCATCCTGTTTTTGGTGCGTGGGTAGACTTGAGAAAGAGGAGAAAATGGAAGGAACAGTAAGAAAGAAATGATCGCTAATGTGGTTTTTATCAATTACTTAATTTCTTTCAGCAGCCTAATTGCTGCCACTATGGATTCCACAACACAGATGACCATTTTTCCTTTGTTAAGCCTAGGTATACAAATAATAAGGGGGCTAAATCAGCAATTGTTTGGTTGCTGTAGTGTCCATTCAATGACTTTCAGTCTGAAGAACCAGACATCCCAGAAAAAAAGAGCCTTCATTTTGAGTCCCCTAAGATCATGGCATCTGGTCCCATCACTCCATGGGAAATAGATGGGGAAACAGTGGAAACAGTGTCAGACTTTATTTTTGGGGGCTCCCAAATCATTGCAGATGGTGATTGCAGCCATGAAATTAAAAGACGCTTACTCCTTGGAACAAGTTATGAGCAACCTAGATAGTATATTCAAAAGCAGAGACATTACTTTGCCAACTAAGGTCCGTCTAGTCAAGGCTATGGTTTTTCCTGTGGTCATGTATGGATTTGAGAGTTGGACTGTGAAAAAGGCTGAGCGCCGAAGAATTGATGCTTTTGAACTGTGGTGTTGGAGAAGAGTCTTGAGAGTCCCTTGGACTGCAAGGAGATCCAACCAGTCCATTCTGAAGGAGATCAACCCTGGGATTTCTTTGGAAGGAA
The DNA here is from genome assembly GCF_014754425.2 of Oryx dammah. NCBI lineage: Eukaryota > Metazoa > Chordata > Mammalia > Artiodactyla > Bovidae > Oryx > Oryx dammah. The sequence goes on from NW_024070186.1 coordinate 106,217,435, forward strand.
TGATGCTAATCCTGAAACTCCAGTACTTTGGCCACCTCATGCAAAGAATTGACTCATCGGAAAAGACTTTGATGCTGGGAGGGATTGGGGGCAGGAGGAGAAGGGGACGACAGAGGATGAGATGGCTGGATGGCATCACTGACTCGATGGACGCGACTCTGAGTGAACTTCAGGAGTTGGTGATGGACAGGGAGGCCTGGCGTGCTGTGATTCATGGGGTCGCAAAGAGTCGGACACGACTGAGCGACTTAACTGAACTGAACTGACCCCTGGGTGGAAACTTGGACAGGACTCATGACTTTTTGGCTTACTGAGAGTTAATAGACAGTTTTGTAATTACTTGAAATTACAAAACATAGTCTCATTTCAGCAAGGAAGAATGTTCAGTCCAAGATATTAATCAACAATTTGACAACTCAATCTTCATTGTGAAGGAAGGCTTTCATTTCCTATTTTGCTCTAACTAAAGCTTGAGCACAGAAGTGCAGTGTGACTGCTTTTCCCCCATTCCCACCACACCCTTGCTTTGTATCTGGAGCTTTGACTTTGGGGACTTGGAGTATGGAGGAGGAGGGAGAAGGCTAGAAAGGTAGGAAGTTTATTTACTGATGGTTTCAAGGTCTCTGGTCTTGGAGGATATTTAAAGCTGTCTCTTCTAATTATTTAATTTTTTCCCCTCCAATATAGCACAGTAGGTCACAGTTGCAATAGACTAAGCTACAAAGGAAGCAAGTAACTAACTGATTGAATTAGAAGAGGTGATGTCACCCCAAACTTCACTCCATCAGTCTTAGTTGTACTGGGTCATCTGCGTCCATATTGCTACAAACTGCAGTAGACTAGAACAGAGTAAGGCAAATGTACATCCATCCAATGTCTTCTATTCAGCCGGTCCTGTGGTCCTTTTGCCTATATCAGACCTTGACATGGCCATTGAGCCTGCTGACAGCAGCACAGATCTGACTTTAAGCTAGAATGAGGACCATTCCATGGGTGTTTTCCAAGGTCTTGTTTTTCAAGACCATTTCCAAGGATAACTACAAACAGCTAGGCCAGCATTTGCCCAGGAGCTAATCTAGTAGACCACATAGCACCAGCACATCAGCAGTCCTCAGAGACTTTGTCTTTCTAATGCAGAAAAAGATACTGTTCATGGTTTTGATATTTAAAAAAAAAAAAAAAAACACATTTTTTTTGCTTACTGCCTCCATCTTTGTAATCTACACTCTGTTTTACCAAGTGTCCCTGCTCTGCCATATGCTCCAATTTGCACTTAATAGTGCACATAGCCATTTTCTCCTTAACATTTGCATTGTATTCTTTAAAAGACAATAGTCTCTGATGTAAGCAGCATTCCTGCCATTTTACAGATGAGATAACTGAGGCTCAGGACTTTGAGTCTTGTGCTCCAGGACTCACTGCCAATAAGTTACAGATCCCTATTCATTTGGGAGTCCATTCAAAGCCTGCTTGTTTTTAAAGACTGCATTTTTTTCATTAAACCAACAAGTACCTCTGTCTCTCAAGAATAACCTGTGCCATTTGGGGAACACAAGAAACAAAGTACCTTTCTCTCCCTTCATACCATCCTCACCATTACTTTCTCTAGGAGGTAGTGGAGAGTTGGGTCTGCAGGATCTGCAAAGGTTGCAAGAGAATTTGGTGAGAGTGTATGCATGTGTTGTCTGTTTAATAACACCCTCCCAATTATTTGTTATTTAAATAGCCCTGTTCATATTTTCCTCTGCTTACATTGAACCTTCCTGCTGAGAACTTTTATGTCTTTAAAACTTGGTGCCTGAAATGTGAAAACACAGGAAAAGGTTAATGAAAGCAGAGAGAAAACTTTCCTGATATCTTTTGGGTTGTTGCCTGCGCTCTTTTAGATTCATGTTCCGACTTAGTGCCTGAATACCTGAGTGCTTGCTGATTTGTATGATTGTCCTAATGACCAATGACATGAATTACTGAAAACCTAATTAGGCCTTTTGAGCTAAGAATATTTTTTAAGAGACTCTGACATTTGGTGAGAAATGTGGTGTCAGCGGAATATCTAGCCTGAATATAATTTCTAATTTGGGGAAAAGTATTGGCATGTAATTATACGAGCATATAGAGAGAGCAATTATATGAACCTGTCTTGAATGCTGAACTTTGGAACAATGAGAAGGGATGAATGTGGGCCAGAGCCAGACAGAACACACAATGTGCCCAGTCTGCCCAGAAGCTTGTATATACACTTACAACTTATATACTTAAGATCGCTAAATAGCTACTTGGCATTGCTCCAGATAATTCTATGTATTGATGCCAAAGTGCATTTAATGCCACACAGAAGAGTTGGAGGTCCTAGGGGGAGAACATTGGTCCCAGAAAGGTCAGAGAAGAGGGAAGCATTTCAGAAGCACAAAAATCTAATCATTGGGGTTTTAATGAAATGTCTCTGATTTTTTGAGGAAGGAATCTTTTTGATATTAATCTGACCTCAGAAGTCAACCAGGAACTTATTTGCCTCTGCAGAGGTGTGCCAGTTAGCTCCTTTCACATAATAATAGTCTCAAAACTCAGTAGCTTGAAACAACCCTCTATTATTATAACGCTCATGTCTGTGGGTCATCCGACAGCTGATGTGGCCTAGGCTCAGGTGATCTTGGCTGAGCTTGCTCACATGACTGTGGCTGGTGAGGAGCTCTGCTCTAGCCTAGGCTTGTTTGAGGCACTTGACCTGGTACAGATATGCACCAAAGGTCCTCAGTCTCCTACTGGCATAAACAGGCTTGCCTTGGCTCATCCTTCTCATGGTGATGACAAGGCAAGAAGAAATGTGGTAGGCCCCTTGAGGCCTAGGTCCAGAATAAGAAAATGGCTACTGGTCACTTCTACAAAATTTTATGGGTCAAAGCAAATCATCTGGCTGAGTCTAGAGTCAAGGGGTTGGACAATATGCTCCACCTTTTTCTAGGAAGAACTACAAAGTCACATGCAAAGAGTATGAAGACAAGTAAGGGTAAATAATCGGGATAACTAATGTAACAGATAGACCATAGAAGAAACAGGAATGTTGCTTGCAAAAGCATTTAATTTTAGGAAACATCTTCTGAAATATACAAAGAGAGGAATGGAAGGAAAGGACTTATCCTATGGTAGAGCTGTGGTGTATCTTCTTCTAAGAACAAAATGTGAGCCAAAGACAAAATCAAAGGTTGTAGAAGCTTTGTGACACACTTCATATCACCAAGTCATCTTTTAGCAAAAGATCAGTTAACTGCAATATCAAATACATGTGCTTTAAATCTGGAAAAGCGAACTGATTTGGAGAATCAAATCATAACTGAACAGTTCCCTGTGCACCTCTAATTTCCCAGACCTCTGCTGCTCTGTTCTGCTCTTTCATTTCTAAACTGGAATGTAAATTATTTTGGTAAAGCCCATTTGAATTTGCTTCCAACCATATCATTTGTCCTTTGGATCAAAAGCCTGGAAAAAACATTTTAAAGAAGAAACTGAGAAGTCGATTTCCACCCTCAGCTGCTGCTGCTGTTGCTAAGTTGCTTCAGTCGTGTCCAACTCTGTGCGACCCCGTGGACAGCAGCTCACCAGGCTCCCCCATCCCTGGGATTTTTCAGGCAAGAACACTGGAATGGGTTGCCATTTTCTTCTCCAATGCAGGAAAGTGAAAAGTCAAAGTGAAGTTGCTCAGTCGTGTCCAACACTTAGCGACCTCATGGACTGCAGCCTACCAGGCTCCTCCATCCTTGGTATTTTCCAAGCAAGAGTATTGGACTGGGGTGCCATTGCCTTCTCAGGCATCCTCAGCTATACACATCTGTATACTACTTCCACTGGTAAGAATGGGGAATAATGGAGCTAGCCCAACAAGAACTGTCTTACTGGCAGTTTTTCTTTGGTGCAAGGCCAACAGTCACTGGGTAATGATACTGAGGGGCTTAATGTAAATTTCATTCCATCAATAAAACAGCATAAAAACCACAGCATTACTATTTACAAATCTGAACAACCCTTTGAATGGAACACTAATTCCATATATTGCTATTGTCATCAGGACAACAAAAAATATAATAAGTCCTGTGGCTGTCTGAGGAAGCCTTACAAATAGCTGTGAAAAGAAGAGAGGCAAAAAGCAAAGAAGAAGAGGAAAGATACACCCATTTGAATTCAGAGTTCCAAAGGATAGCAAAGAGAGATAAAAAAGATTTCCTCAGTGATCAGTGCAAAGAAATAGAGGAAAACAATAGAATGAGAAAGACTGGAGATCTCTTCAAGAAAATTAGAGATACCAAGGGAAGATTTCATACAAAGGTGGGCTCAATAAACGACAGAAATGGTATGGACCTAACAGAAGCAGAAGATATTAAGAAGAGGTGGCAAGAATACACAGAACTGTACAAAAAAGATCATGACCCAGAAGATCGTGGGTGTGATCATGATGGTGTGATCACTCATCCTCTGGATGAGCCAGACATCCTGGAATATGAAGTCAAGTGGGCCTTAGGAAGCATCACTATGAACAAAGCTAGTGGAGGTGATGGAATTCCAGTTGAGCTACTTCAAATCCTAAAAGAGGATGCTCTGAAAGTGCTGCACTTAAAATGCCAGCAAATATGGAAAACTCAGCAGTCGCCATAAGACTGGAAAAGGTCAGTTTTCATTCCAGTCCCAAAGAAAGGCAATGCCCAGGAATGCTCAAACTACCACAAAATTGTGTTCATCTCACACACTAGCACAGTAGTGCTCAAAATTCTCCAAACCAAGCTTCAATAGTATGTGAATGGTGAAATTCCAGATGTTCAAGCTGGTTTTAGAAAAGGCAGAGGAACCAGAGATCAAATTGCCAGTGTTCGCTGGATCATCGAAAAAGCAAGAGTTTCAGAAAACATCTATCTATTTTACTGACTATGCCAAAGCCTTTGACTGTGTGGATCACCATAAACTGTGGAAAATTCTGAAAGAGATGGGAATACCAGACCACCAGACCTGCCTCTTGAGAAATCTGTATGCAGGTCAGGAAGCAACAGTTAGAACTGGACATGGAACAACAGACTGGTTCCAAATAGGAAAAGGAGTACATCAAGGCTGTATATTGTCACCCTGCTTATCTAACTTCTATGCAGAGTACATCATGAGAAATGCTGGGCAAGAAGCACAAGCTGGAATCAAGATTGCTGGGAGAAATATCAATAATCTCAGATATGCAGATGACACTGCCCTTATGGCAGAAAGTGAAGAAGAACTAAAGAGCCTCCTGGTGAAAGTGAAAAAGGAGAATGAAAAAGTTGGCTTAAAGCTCAACATTCAGAAAACTAAGATCATGGCATCTGGTCCCATCATTTCATGGCAAATATTTGGGGAAAGAGTGGATGGAAACAGTGGCTGACTTTATTTTTTTTTTTTGGATCAAAATCACTGACAATGGTCACTGTAGCCATGAAATTAAAAGACACTTACTCACTGGAAGGAAAGTTATGACCAACCTAGACAGCATATTAAAAGCAGAGACATTACTTTGTCAACAAAGGTCTGTCTAGTTAAGGCTATGGTTTTTCCAGTAATCATGTATGGATGTGAGAATTGGACTATAAAGAAAGCTGAATGCAGAAGAATTGATGGTTTTGAACTGTGGTGTTGGAGAGGAGTCTTGAGAGTCCCTTGGACTGCAGGGAGATCCAACCAGTCCATTCTAAAGGAGATCAGTCCTGTGTGTTCACTGGAAGGACTGATGTTGAAGCTGAAACTCCAATACTTTGGCCACCTGATGCAAAGAGCTGACTCATTTGAAAAGACCCTGGTGCTGAGAGAGATTGAGCGCAGGAGGAGAAGGGGACGACAGAGGATGAGATGGTTGGATAGCATTACTGACTCAATGGAGATGAGTTTGAGTAATCTCCAGGAGTTGGTGATGGACAGGGAGGCCTGGCATGCTGTGCTCCATGGGGTCACAAAGAGTTGGAGACAACTGAGTGACTTAACTGAATTGAACTGAACAGGCCAGTATCACTGATGAGCATAGAAGCAAAAATCATCAACAAAATTCTAGCAAACAGAATCCAACAACATATTAAAAAGATCATACATCATAGCTAAGTAGGCTTTATCCCAGGGATTCAAGGATTCTTCACTATTCACACATCAATCAATGTGATACACCACACTAACAAATTGAAAGATAAAAACCATATGATTATCTCAATAGATGCAGAGAAAGCCTTTGACAAAATTCAACATATTTATGATAAAAACTCTCCAGAAAGCAGGCACAGAAGGAACATACCTCAACATAATAAAAATGATATATGATAAACCCACAGAAAACATTATCCTCAATGGTGAAAAATTGAAAGCATTTCCCCTAAAGTCAGGAAGAAGACAAGGATGCCCACTCTCACCACTACTATTCAACATAATCTTGGAAGGTTTAGCCACAGCAATCAGGGAAGAAAAAGAAATAAAAGGAATCCAGATTGGAAAAGAAGAAGTAAAACTCTCACTGTTTGCAGATGACATGATCCTCTACATATAAAACCCTAAAGACACTACCAGAAAATTACTAGAGCTAATCAATGAATATTGTAAAGTTAATAGCCAAAGCAATCTTGAGAAAGAAGAATGGAACTGGAGGAATTAACCTGCCTGACTTCAGGCTATACTACAAAGCTATAGTCATCAAGAGAGTATGGTACTGGCACAAAGACAGAAATATAGATCAATGGAACAAAACAGAAAGCCCAGAGATAAATCCATGCACCTATGGACACTTTATCTTAGACAAAGGAGGCAAGAATATACAATGAAGGAAAAACAATTTCTTTAACAAGTGGTGCTGGGAAAACTGGTCAACCACTTGTAAAAGAATGAAAATAGAATACTTTCTAACACCTTACACAAACATAAACTCAAAATGGATTAAAGATCTAAATGTAAGACCAGAAACTATAAAACTCCTAAAAGAGAATATAGACAGCCTTCAGAATGGGAGAAAATAATAGCAAATGAAGCAACTGACAAACAACTAATCTCAAAAATATACAAGCAGCTCCTGCAGCTCAATACAAGAAAAATAAAAGACCCAATCAAAAAATGGACCAAAGACAAAATGGGACAAAACAGACATTTCTCCAAAGAAGACATACAGATGGCTAACAAACACATGAAAAGATGCTTAACATCACTCATTATCAGAGAAATGGAAACCAAAACCACAAGGAGGTACCATCTCACACTGGTCAGAATGGCTGCTATCAAAAAGTCTACAAACAATAAATGCTGGAGAGGGTGTGGAGAAAAGGGAACACTCTTACACTGTTGGTGGGAATGCAAACTAGTACAGCCACTATAGAGAACAGTGTGGAGATTCCTTAAAAAACTGGAAATAGACCTGCCATATGACCCAACAATCCCACTGCTGGGCATACACACTGAGGAAACCAGAACTGAAAGAGACACGGGTACCCCAGTGTTCATCACAGCACTGTTTATAATAGCCAGAACATGGAAGCAACGCAGATGTCCGTCGGCATACAAATGGATAAGAAAGCTGAGGTACATATACACAATGGAGTATTACTCAGCTATTAAAAAGAAAGCATTTGAATCAGTTCTAATGAGGTGGATGAAACTGAAGCCTATTATACAGAGTGAAGCAAGTCAAAAAGAGAAACACTAATATAGTATATTAATGCATATATATGGATTTTAGAACAATGGTAACAATGACCCTATATGTGAGACAGAAAAAGAGACACAGCTATAAAGAACAGACTTTGACTCTGTGGGTGAAGGTGAGAGTGGAATGATTTGAGAGAATAGCATTGAAACATGTATATTACCATATGTGAAATAGATCACAAGTCCAAGTTCAATGCATGAAACAGGGCACTCAAAGCTGGTGCCTTGGGACAACCCTGAGGGATAGGATGGGGAGGGACATGGAAGGGGGCTTCAGGACAGGGGACACATGTACACCCATGGCTGATTCATGTTAATGTATGGCAAAAACCACTACAATATTGTAAAGTAACTGGCCTCCAATTAAAAAAAAAGTTATGTGGTACATGTTTATGTGATACATATATATGTATGTGCGTGTGTAGGAAGTACTTAACAATGTGATGTGACATATTAAATTTAAATACAAAATTGTTTGAACACACATTATATAATTACATATATAATTTCTAACATATAATATTAAAATATTATAGTATTTATCTATTTAATCATTTGAATATTATAGATGGTATAACCAGTTCATGGACCAATTAATATTTCTCAGTTTTATATATCATGAAAAGGAAGATCTCTTTATTAAAGAAGTGTGGGAACTATAATAGATTCTGGTGAGCCCAGTCTTTAGAATCAGATCTGGTTTAATACCTGACTTACCTACTTAGAATCTAAATGTACCCAGGAGTTATAGTTTATCTCTCTAAACCTTAGTTTTATTCTATTAAATGGGGGATATTTAATACTACTTATAATTGTTAAGGATTAAATAAGATAATATATAGATGGACAGAGCTCACAGTATGGGCTCAATACATATTAATTACTTTCTCTGGCATGCTGCAGTCCATGGAGTCACAGAATTGGACATGACTGAGTGACTGAAATGAACTGAACTTTCTCTGACACATATAGCTAGCTTTACCTTGTTTTGAGGGGGAGGCATTTCTAGGTTCATTTCTAGGTAATGTCAAATAGTATGCTGTATGGAGTGTTAGAGAGGAAGTGAAGAAACAGGCAAGGGTCCTCTTAATTCAGTTCTGAGGACACCCACAGTGAGCATGATCCCACGGTTGAAAATGGAGACACACATTGTAGAAATCACCACTTGTGAAGCGGAGGACTAGCTGAAGTGGCCCACCTGACATAATAGGAAGGCAGAGACAATTTTATTTTGCTGCGTTACCTCTCCAGGGAGATGGGGACTCACAATGAGTTTTCAACTCTATAATAAAGACAACTACTTTCTATGCATCAACATCCTAGTTTAGACAAGAGGCAGACCAGCTGTGAGAGACGTGAAGACATATTTCAGTTTTATTATTTTAGGTATAGATGGGTATGTTAATCCATTTCCAAATACAATTCCTGTAATCACAGATAGGGAGTGAACCTGGAACTGGCAAAACCTGTCTCCTGTTGTCAAAGAGTTAAGTTGGAAAGATGGAACCTCAAAGTTGAGAATTGGTGTATCATCTTCCTTCCAAGCCTTGCTGTGCTGATGGCTGCCGGCACACACACAAGCTTTCCTTTTTATCCAGGCACTGATCCACTGATAACAATGTTGTCTCTTTCTTCCCTCTGGCAAACTTTCTGCTTTCAGTCCATAGCTCAGAGTTTCCCATGTTCTGCTCTCTAGGTTCTGACAGCTGTTTTCAGACTTAACCATAGAAGCCAAGAAATAATAGTAGTATAAAACTCTCTTTCTATTGTCACGTTGCTTCTTTCTGCAAATATATCTCAGGAGTTAAACTTTGAACCTTTGATCTCTCACACCAAAAGAAAAAAAATATTTATATGAAAGTAATTTAATTTTAGTGTTCATGGTTTATTATGGAAAGGAGGTGTTTAAAATTTTTAGAATTTTTTTTAACAAAATTCTAAGATAAAAGAAAAAAAGAAACCACAGTATTTACAGAGATAACAGAATGGCATAGCCATGCAGAACAAATAACTTTGGTTTTTCCCCTTTCACTTTGGTTTAAATATTGACCAAGATTCAATTTTTTTCCTGCCAAATAAAACTTCAATAAATCAATGTTTAGAGGCAAAAATAAAATTTTCTTTTTTCCCATCATATTTTATACAGCATTGAGTCTAATAGGATATTTTATGTACTTAATTCATACCAATACACTATAGGAAGCTTTTATTAAACTGAGTCACTATTGCTCAGACAGCAAACGGTTTACAAATGTACAACAATGTGTATTTCTAAATAATGCAAAAGTGGCAATGTATTTATTCCTAATCTTCTTCTGACTTTAACCTTTATTTTTCTTTGCCTTCCTAATTAATTATTCCATCAATCTAAAAAAAACAAACACCAGTTTTCCTTTCCTCCCAAAGAACACAGTTCCGTACCTGGAAATCTGATGTTCATTTTTTTTTGATAAAGTTATGTAAATACTGGGACAAAAATGGCCATGCCATGTTCTCCCAGAAACCAGGCTTCTACTTGAAAGAGCAAAGTTTAAAAGTCTAGTCACAAGTAGCTATTGGCCCATATCCAGTCTACCTCAAAAAGTTTTCATTTAATACTACCACCCTATAGAGTTCCTCCAGCATAAAACATGTTTATAAAGTTACAAATTTGAATGTAACTAAAGATACATAGACATTTTATTATTACACTTTAACATACTGCTTGATAAATTATGTACCAGTTAAAAACACTAAATGATCTCAAGGTGCATTCAATATCTGTAGCATAGTTAACAAAAACACACACGAAAAAAATATATATTCTATATTCTGTGGAAAATAACACAGCTTTGATAATGATCACTGTTAAAAATCTCCAATTCTGACTGATATCTCTTTTTTAAAGGAAATAGGTATAATTTTAAGGCAGTGGATAACCCAAAGGATTTAACTCCAATTTTCAATTCCAGTGATTTACATTGTAACCTATGAAAATGGGAATGTTAGCCATGAGTTTTCCAAACTGTCTCATACATTGACTTTTTTGTTTGTTTGTTTGACAGAAAATAATTTACTAGCAGGTGTCTCTAAAGGTAAATGCTACCCAAGTTCTGTGTGATGTTTTTTTTTCAGAACAAGAAAAAGCGTCAGTTTGGGAGTACTATTTATTATTATGTGTGTGTCCATATGTGTGTGTGATTGCTTCTGAGAGTCAGCTGGCGGCACATTCACAGAAATAGTTCATCTGGTGCTTATCAACCTGACTCTCTGCCTCCTCCTCCCTAGTGATAAAAATCAGTTTTTGATTAGGGCAATGTGTGTCCCCAATCTTCACAAGCTTCCACCTTTGGGATTTAGGTGCTTGTGAGAAAGTTTGGGGCATTACTGATAGCAATCAGAATCAGAAAGGTACCTGCTCAGATTATTCATATAAACAATTGAAATAAAAACATCACATTATACATCAGATTAACAGCAACTCCCAGAACAAAGCTTACAGTGTATAAAAATAGCTACGTAAAAAATTTACATAAAAGGCAAACCAAAAAGAAATTCTCAGTGCAGACATTTACAGAAAAAAATCAAACCAACACAACATATGACCTATCATCATGGCTGCCAAAACTTGTTATTGTTTGTAATTTCATTTCATTGTTTTACTTGAGATAATTCTCTGAAATCCCGTGACAGCTTGGTAGAATGAACTGCTTAATACTTGAACCATGAATTGCTATCAGTGTCTTTGTATATGTCTTAAATACAATCCACGTTCATGCTTCAATTTTCTATATAGTTTTTTTCTGAAATTAATTAAAAAAACACAATTCAGATAAGTTACCATAGCAATCACTTTTCATAATCAGTATATACTTTATACTAAATGTGATATTTCACAAGAACTTTTTATAAAACTCTATCATCCCTGAACCTAGCTGTAATCCCAGGTATTGTTGCAGCTCTTCAACCAATAATATTTTTTGAATTGTTGAAAGTCTTTATTTTGGGGAATCTTGCTTAATTCTTAAGAAAATTATAAGGTTTTCCAGGAAAATACTTCTTTCTATTTCTCTTCAGGTTAAAAAAATCTCATTTATCCCTTCAAATCACACCCCATTTTGTAGGCTTTGTATTCAAGCTCAATTTTCCTTTGAGATTTTACTCTATCTGATTTTGAAGAAAACAGAAGGCAAACTGTATGTTTATAAAGGATTGAAGAATGAATCCTAGAGAAGCAGAAATAAAAATCAGGTGGGAATGCTGTATGCTCGGCCTCCAATGGAAGGCAGGATGGGGAAGGAATTCAGTTTTTACTCCTTTCACCCCATCATTTTGAAATTCTGGTTTTCAAATTTTAAAAATGTCTTATTTCAGTCATTTTATTTTTCTTTCCTGTGTGCATCCTTCTAATTTCAATTCCTTCCCTTGTTCTCATCTCCTTTATGGGATAAACTTAGGTGACCTGCTCAAACTGTTTAACTTGTGGTTTACTTACAATCAACCAAATTTCACTGTGGTTGTTGGGGACTTTTACATATACGAATAAAGTACAGTAACACTTATTCTCAAGGACATAAAAAATAATTTGTCCAAATGACTTCTCTGTTGGACTGGCTTGAGAGAACATAAATAAAAATAAAATGTTCAACCTACAAGTGGCAATACCAGGGAAACATACCTCCTGGAGACTATCTTTAAAATCATACTCATATAGCTATTATATATAGATATATGCAATATATATGTGTATATATATAATATCAATATGTGCATTATACACAAATATATATGCATATATAGATACATACATATAATATATATACTATTTGGAAAAGTTATGTGTACACACATACAAATTTGTTAGTCTTTTCATTAGAATGATTTGAGAAATGGCTGCATAAATACACTGACACTTCTAAGTATATTAAACCCTTGGATTAAAATTTTTATATTTTAAAATTGTTCTCATAATTGCTTTTTAAAGTAAAACATGAAAATGGCTCTTACCTAACCAAAACATCAATTTATAAAATTAAGCTTTTTGCACTCAGCAAAATTTCTGGCATTAGACTGAAAATGCTCATTGAATGTTAAAAATCTCTAAATTGAGTTCAATTATCCTGAGGATAATGATTTTCTTGAGGACGGGGAGTCCTTTGAAATTCCGTTCTTCTGAGAATACCTTTCTGAGTAACCAGTTTTCTTTGGAAAAAATCTCTTCCTGTTTTTAAAGCTGCAATTATAATGCATGTTAATGTCAAGGCCTTCCCTTTCATCACTAGAATGTTTCATATTTTCCTGGGGATTATTTTTGTAAACCTCACACAGCCTTACCCACCTGGATGACAAGTGGAATAGTTTCTCTCTTAGGCTTCTGTTTTGTGATTGTTTTCTTCTAACTTTTTGTTTTCTTCCATATTACCAAGGTCCTTGTTTACATGTTTTGATGCAGTCCTACAAGAGAATTAAATACACATTATCACATTGATAAACATATTTAACTTTTCTTAAAAACTGGTTTAAAACTCAACATTCAAAACACAAAGATCACAGCATTCAGGCACATCACTTCATAACAAATAGATGGGGAAACAGTGGAAACAGTGACAGACTTTATTTTCTTGGGCTCCAAAATCACCGTGGACAGTGACTGCAGCCATGAAATTAAAAGATGCTAGCTCCTTGAAGGAAAAGCTATGACAAACCTAGACAGCGTATTAAAAAGCAGACACCTTACTTTGCTGACAGAGGTCCATGTAGTCAAAGCTATGGCTTTTCGAGTAGTCATGTATGGACATGAGAGTTGGACCATAAAGAAGGCTGAGCACCAAAGAACTGATGCTTTCAAACTGTGGTGTTAGAGAAGATTCTTGAGAGTCCCTTGGACTCTAAAGAAATCAAATGAGTCAATCCTACAGGAAAAGAGTCCTGAATATTCATTGGAAGGACTGAGACTGAAGTTGAAGCTCTAATACTTCGGCCACCTGATGTGAAGAGCCAACAGATTGGAAAAGATCTTGAAGCTGAGAAATATTGAAGGCAGGAGGAGATGGGGACAACAGAGGACAAGACGGTTAGATGGCATCACTGACTCAATGGACATGAGTTTAGGCAAGCTCTGGGAGTTGGTGAAGAATAGGGAAGCCTGTTCCGTGCAGACCATGGGGTTGCAGAGTCAGACGCGACTGAGCAACTGAACGACATTTTTAATATTAGAGTTCACATTAATGTATCTTTGAAAAGCAAATGTTTTTATATCAAATACACATATGACCTTAGGATGTACAATTCCACATCTGTGAGCCTTGACTGGTAATGGAACACATTCCACTGAAACTACCTTGGACCTAGGGTTGCATTAAATATATGCTAAAAGAAATAGAAGTCATCAGGGAAACCACAGTGATGGTATTTCAAATTATTGTTGCTATATAATTCCTAGTAATTGTTATTATTGTTCAGTTGCTAAGTCATGTCTAACTCTTTGCAATCCCATGGACTGCAGAACGTCAGGATTCCCTGTCCTTCACTTTCTCCTGGAGTTTGCTCAAACTCATGTCTATTGAGTCAGTGATTCCTAGTAATACTTACACTTTTAAAAATTATATAACACCAGATGTGTTCCTTGATTGAGGAAGCTGGGGTAGAAAATACCATTTTTCCCTAAAATTGAAAAATCTTAGGGAATTTGCTATGCTTTAAAGAATTCTGTAACTCATTTTCTAAGAATCACAACTTAATAGTGTTAATAGTGTTTAAGAGTGTATGCTTTATGTCCAAGTGAGATAAAGACATATGGCTCATTCATATTGGGACATTCATTATATTTAGCCTAAATTTAATTTGTGATTTAAAAAGTTTTAATTTAGCTTAAACTACAGTCTTCTAAATTGTTCATAAGCAGAAGAGCAGCCTTAAATCCTGCCAACATGACTGAGTCCTATAATATGTGACAAGATAGATATGAATTTACATATATAATATAAAGGTATATATACACCATTATATGTATACATATATATATATAATGTAGATGGATATATATCCAGTATTCTTGCCTGGAGAATCCTGTGGACAGAGGAGCCTGGTGATCTGCTGTCCATATGGTCACACAGTTGGATATGACTGAAGCGACTTAACATGCATGCATGTATTAGAGAAGGAAATGGCAGCCCACTCCAGTATTCTTGCCTGGAGAATCCCAGGGACAGAGGAGCCTGGTGGGCTGCTGTCTATGGGGTTGCATAGAGTCAGACACAACTGAAGTGACTTAGCAGCAACAGGAAACATATCAAAGATTTTTTGTTTGGAAAAGGTGAGTTTTCATTCCAATCCCAAAGAAAGCAATGAATGCCAAACAATGCTCAAACTACTGCACAATTGCACTCATCTCTCACACTAGTAAAGTAATGCTCAAAATTCTCCAAGCCAGGCTTCAGTAATATGTGAACCATGAACTTCCAGATGTTCAAGCTGGTTTCAGAAAAGGCAGAGGCACCAGAGATCAAATTGCCAACATCTGCTGGATCATCAGAAAAGCAAGAGAGTTCCAGAAAAACATCTATTTCTGCTTTATTGACTATGCCAAAGCCTTTGACTGTGTGGATCACAATAAACTATGGAAAATTCTGAAAGAGATGGGAATACCAGACCACCTGACCTGCCTCTTGAGAAACCTATATGCAGGTCAGGAAGCAACAGTTAGAACAGGACATGGAACAATAGACAGGTTCCAAACAGGAAAAGGAATACGTCAAGACTGTATGTTGTCACCCTGCTTACTTAACTTATATGCAGAGTACATCATGAGAAACGCTAGGCTGGAAGAAGCACAAGCTGGAATCAAGATTGCAGGGAGAAATATCAATAACCTCAGATATGCAGATGACACCACCCTTATGGCAGAAAGTGAAGAGGAGCTAAAAAGCCTCTTGATGAAAATGAAAGAGGAGAGTGAAAAAGTTGGCTTAAAGCTTAACATTCAGAAAACGATCATGGCATCCAGTCCCATCACTTCATGGGAAATAGATGAAGAAACAGTGGAAAGTGTCAGACTTCATTTTTGGGGGCTCCAAAATCACTGAAGATGGTGAGTGCAGCCATGAAATTAAAAGACGCTTACTCCTTGGAAGGAAAGTTATGACTAACCTAGACAGCATATTGAAAAGCAGAGACATTACTTTGCCAACAAAGGTTCGTCTAGTCAAGGCTATGGTTTTTCCAGCGGTCATGTACGAATGTGAGAGTTGGGCCTGTGAAGAAAGCTTAGCGCCGAAGAATTGATACTTTTAAACTGTGGTGTTGGAGAAGACTCTTGAGATTCCCTTGGACTGCAAGGAGATCCAACCAGTCCATTCTAAAGGAGATCAGTCCTGGGTGTTGTTTGGAAGGAATGATGCTAAAGCTGAAACTCCAATACTTTGGCCACCTCATGCAAAGATTTGACTCATTGGAAAAGACTCTGATGCTGGGAGGGATTGGGGGCAGGAGGAAAAGGGGACGACAGAGGATGAGATGGCTGGATGGCATCACTGACTCGATGGACATGAGTTTGGGTGAACTCTGGAAGTTAGTGATGGACAGGGAGGCCTTGGTGTGCTGCAATTCATGGGGTTGCAAAGAGTTGGACATGACTGAATGACTGAACTGAACTCTCTTTTTCTAATTAGTCACTTTGTGTGTGTGTGCTCAGTCACATCTGACTCTTTGTAACCCCACGAACTATATCTCACCAGGGTCCTTTGTCTATAGGGTTTTCCCAGCAGGCATACTGGAGTGGGTTGCCACTTCCTTCTCCATGGGATCTTCCTGACCAAGGCATTGAACCCATATCTCCTGCATTGGCAGGTGGATTCTTTACCACTGAACCACCTGGGAAGCTTAATTAGTTACTTAACTAGTAACAAATAAAATCTTAGTAACCTCAGTAGTGGAGGTTTCCAGGTGACTAAGTGGTGATGGACAGGGATGCCTGGCATGCTGCAGTCTGTGGGGTCGGAAAGAGTCAGACAAAACTGAGAGATTGAACTGAACTGAAGTGGTAAAGAATTCACTTGCCAATGCAGGAGATCCAGGAAATATGGGTTTGATCCCTGAGTCAGAAGATCCCCTGGAGGAGGAAGTGGCAACCCATTCCAGTATTCTTGCGTGGAAAATCCCATGGACAAAGGAACCTGGTGAGCTACAGTCCATAGGGTCCCAAAGGGTTGGATGTGACTGAGCAAATGAGCACGCACACATGCTACTTCAATAAAATCCATAGAAGATAATGTACCCATCAAAAGTGTACAATGAATTTTCAAAAGTGGATGCACGAATGTAGCTGGTAACTGGCAACTAGAGAGAAACAGACCGGCTGCAGATGCAGAAGTCCCCCACTCTACTCCCTTCCCAGTCACTGCTACCCCCGCAAAGGTTATCACAATCCAGATTTCTCACAGAATGGCTTTATCTGTTTTTAAAATTGGTTATAAATGGAATCGTACCACATGTATTCATTTCTGTCTGCCTTTTATTTAAACGCAACTTTATGTTTGTGATATTCACATATAATGTTGCAAGTGGTTGTAGGCTGTTTATTCTCATTACTGTATAGCTTGTTATTGGGCTGATTTATTTCATTGATGATGGACATTCTTGCTCTTTATTCTTTCTGGGACTTCACTTATGTTGATACATAAGTCAGACCTTTATATATGTCCCACGTGTCTCTTATTCTCTTAAGCATCCTATCTATTCTTTTCCTCTCTGTGCCTCAACCTCTATGTGTTCTATTGATCTGTATTCTAGTTTGCTTCTCTTGTGTTCTGCTGTGGCCAATCTACTTCTACATTTATCTACCAGAGACATATTTTTAATAACCCAAACCCTAACCCTAACCTATTTTAATATATTTTCAGACCTATTTTAATATATATTTTAATATTATATAATGTAAAATGGTGGCTTAGTAGCTCAGATGGTAAAGAGTCTGACTACAATATGGGAGAATTATATCATATTTAATATTATATTAAAAAAATATTTTAAAGTTCATTTGAATTTTTGACTCCATCTCCTTTGTCCATCTTTTCTTTCACTATCAATATATTATTTATAGGTTTATTAATATCCTTGTCTGTTAACTGCAATACCCAAATAATGCACAGATCTGCTTGTGTGCTTTTCCTCTTGATTATTGATTATATTTTCTTGACTCTTTGTACATCTAGTCCTTTTTATTTTGCATGACACCATATACAAAAAAACAGAAGAGACTACACACAATGTTATTTTCCATCACATAAGGTACCCCCTTTACTTTGTTAAGCAGAAAGGTGAGCAGATAGGATGACTTCAATTCGGTCAGGGTTTGAGCTAGGTTGAAGCTCAGTTGCAGTTTTAGTTAAGATTCAGTCGACATCTGGTTTGTCCCTACCCCTACGTCATGGCCTTCTCAAGCTTCTGATTGAGATTCTGACATGTCTCGCTTTCTCCAGACCTTAAACATAGAGAGATCTAGCTCTTCCCATCAGAGAGTCTCCACCCCAGTCTCCAGGCATCTGTCCTGTGACATTTCAAATATGGTCAATCTCTTTAGTCTCCTTGACTTGAATGTAAACTCTTTGATAGTAAGGACCATGTTTTATTTATACCTTCTTGTCTGAATAAGGTAGGCACCCAAAAGATATTTCTTTTACTGAATTGAACTGGCCTTATTACACTTCATATGTATTTCCTTTTACTGTTCCTTATGATATTAGTGTTCACCAATATCAAGTCTAAAGTAAAGAGCCTCTTGACAAGGGTGAAAAAGACAGTGACAAAGCTGGCTTAAAACTCAATATTCAAAAAATTAGGATCATGGCACCTGGTCACATCATTGCATGGCATATAGATGGAAAAAAAGTGGAGGCAGTGACAGATTTTCTTTTTTGGGGCTCCAAAATCACTGCAGACAGTGACTGCAGCCATGAAATTACAAGATGCTTGCCCCTTGAAGGAAAATTATGACAAACCTAGATAGTGTATTAAAAAGCAGAGAAGTCACTTTGCCGACAAAGGTACATTAAAGTCAAAGCTATGGTTTTCCAGTAGTCATGTATGGAAGTGAGAGTTGGACTATAAAGAAGGCTGAGCACCGAAGAACTGATGCTTTCAAACTGTGGTGTTGGAGAAGACTCTTGAGAGTCCCTTGGACTGCAAGGAGATCAACCAGTCAATCCTAAAGGAAATCAACACTGAATATTCACTGCAAGGACTGATGCTGAAGCTGAAGCTCCAATACTTTGGCCACCTGATGCAAAGAGCCAATTTATTGGAAAAAACCATGATGATGAGAAAGATGGATGGCAGGAGGAGAAGGGGACAAAAGAGGATGAGATGTTTGGATGGCATCATCAACACAACGGACATGAGTTTGAGCAAACTCTGGGAGATAGTGAAGGACAAGAAAGCCTGGCATGCTGTAGTCCACGGGGTCTCAAAGAGTCAAAGACAACTTAGTGACTGAACAACAACAATATAAAGTCAATACACACTCAGCAGCTTTTTTACAGATAGGTAAAATAGAGAGAATACTTTTGATAGCAATCAGCATAGTGATCGCCTAAGGGAAAAAGGATGACAGGGCTGGATAGGAAGGAATTCCAAAGGGGTGATGGGGTGCTCTATATCATGATTGGAGTAATGGCTACAATGGTGTATACATTTATCAAAATATATTTAATTGCATATCAAATGTAAGCAAATTTTACCTTAATATAAAAATACTGTATAGAGAAAAACTAAAGCATTATAGTCATGGCCAAGAATTGCAAGAATCAGGCAAAAAGTACAATGAGAAACTGAATACCATTCCCACTTCCAATTCTACTTACCTTCTAGGTGGATTTAGTATTTGTGTAGGGATGAAGGGTAATTTCTGTGATTTCAAAAAATTCTATCAAATAGAAGGGGGTCTTGAGAGGAAGGGAGTGACTAGAATTCTAAGGAAGTTGTGGTTTTCAGGGCAAATCAAATATTTTTCAGCATATTGGTCAGGTAAAATCAGGCTAAGAATCACTGCTTACAGTTTGGTATTATGAAAAAGAGTTTGTTAAGAGTAACATGAAACATATTTGTAGAATATGTTTGTAGAAGAGTTAAGCAAATTCAAACTGATTATTTGTAAAACTAAAAAAAGGAAAAAAAGTTTCCCATCTTTTCTTAATCCCACTATCCAAAAAAATAACTGCTAAAACTCTTATTATGCCTCAGTATGTCCCAGGCCCTGTTCTAAATGCTTTACAGATATTAAATTATTTTAGCTTTAGGATACCTCTGTTTTACATTGAAGTACACTAATAAGCTTGCTTGTGGTTACACAGCTAGCAAACAGCAAAGCCAGGATTCAAACTCCAGTAGTCTGGCTCCAGTATCTACGGGCCAAGTTACACAGTTATACAAATATGCTGAGTGTTAACCACTGTGAAATGTATTAAATAGAAATAAAATAGTGTTGCTGCTGGGGGAGGGAGGTATTCACTGAGTGCATGTATGTAAGATTTACTTGAAGTTTTTATGAATTTCTCTATTTTTGTTACTGAGAGTCTGCTCTCTCTAACTGGGAAAAAAACTCTAGAACTTACTCTGATTACTTTTGGGCTCAGTTTTGAGATTGATGTGGTAAAAATAAATATAATTTTATGGATGTGTCTTTTTTAATTTATGGAAATTATAGAGGTTTGAAAGCATTACATAGGTTAGAAATCTATCACTACTGGAAGAGAACAAAACTTTATTTAAACCATTCTTTTGAGCAATATTTTCAGTCAATATTTTTTTCTAAGTTGATTGATTTAAGGAAGGAGGTTAAGGCATTTATAAAGAATGAGCATTTCGGTTAAAATACAAATTATTACAGTTACTTGTCTGAAGAGTTATGTATCAGTCAGCTTTCCTATAATTTTAAAATGAGATACAATTAAGTAATAGAATAACAAATTAATATTGGAAGAAGCTCTGGAGGTGACCCTCTAATCAGTAAAGTGGAGAGAAGAGTCTTAACTCTGGGGTTAGTAAACCTGGGTTCTCATCCTCATGGGCCAAGTCTGAGCTGTGAGTCCTTAGACAAGTCCCTCCTCTTAAGATGTTTTCTCTTCTGTAAATGGGGGACAGTAGGGTCTGCTCCCAGGGCTGGTGTAAGAATAAATGTAGAGTATATGTGAAAGTCCCCAGGAAGTGACAGGGACTCACAAAACAATGGTGAGTCCTAGGCTGTTGCCCAGCCACATAGCTTCTGAGTGGCCAAAGAGAGTTCAATCCTCAGTCTCAACTACTCTTCTGTGTTATTTCTGTAAGTGCAGTGCTGTTAAGCATTCAAGTTGCTTTTAAGTAACATTTTAGAAGATTCTTTAACTTTTTTTTGTGAGATTTTCCTCAATACTATAAATTTGTTTCCAGGTCTCTGTGAAAGGAGGTAGGGAACTAAATCTAGCAGTGTCTTCTAAATGTGCCTTTGCTTTAGAGTTACTAAGAGATGGGATAGAGATGTCACTAATGCTACAGTGGAAATCACAGTGCAGTATATAAATGTATCAAGTCAACACGTGGTACACTTTAAATTTATTCAATGTTATACATCAACTATAGCTCAACTAACATAAATTTAAAAGGGGATAAAGGAGGTAGGAAAAGTGAAGGGGGTAGGAATGGCAGACAAGCCAATATATCATAATCTTGGAATGTGGTGTCATTTGAAAGGATACATAAAGTGCTGAAACAGAGTTGCACATTTGGAAAATAAAAACAATAGCCATGTATAATAACTCATACATGAAAGAGTTCATAGGACTTTAGGTTTCCCAAATGTAGGCATATGTATAACAAATTTGAAAACTGAGAGGCAACATGAGGAATTATTAATACTTCCCAGTTTAAAATGGCATTTTTTATGATTTCTACTTTATAGCTTGCCTGGAACACAGCACAGAAGGGCACCAGGATCACAGGTATTTACAACTGGGACCCTGGCAGTGTGGAATTGCCACTCTCAGCAAACCTGCCATTGATACCTGTGCAGGTAATCAGGGTCATAACCATGAGAATAGTTATTTTTGTCTATTCCTTGGTCACAGCTCTCAGCAAAGTAAGCTTCCCCCTGGGCTAACCTTAATAAAGAGTTAGAGAAGGAGAGGAGGTTTCTAAGCCCCATATCTCAGAAGGACATTTGTCAGCAGTTTTGGGGTTTGAGGAAGGAAAGAAAGAAAAATGAATAGTTGGACTTCTTAAAAGTTTTGATTTGATATCCTTAGCATTTCTTCAAATGACTCTTCAAAGAAACTCTCTACCAAAACAGGAAATCCTGATATCTGCAGTGAAAAATAGAAGATAGCCTTTCATTTGGGCAATAGCAAATATGGGAACCACCATTATGTTAGTGGATCAGTGGATCAAAATAAATGTAACAACAGTGAATGTGCATGAAAGCAGGATGCCGCTGGCATGTATTCAGCATCATGGTTCAAAGCATTTCCTTTAGGTGGGTAATTTAGGTGTTTCCTTTAGGTGGGTAATGTTGTAACAGTATGGGCAGAAGCAGAAACTTGAGGAATAGGACTTCCCTTTACCTTTGAAACAATGATTAAAAAAAAACACATGAAATTAAACAAATTAAGTGAAATGCTAAAAGACCCTTATTCCTTGGAAGGAAAGTTATGACCAACCTAGACAGCATATTCAAAAGCAGAGACATTACTTTGCCAACAAGGTCTGTCTAGTCAAGGCTATGGTTTTTCCAGTGGTCATGTATGGATGTGAGAGTTGGACTATAAAGAAATCTGAGTGCCAAAGAAGTGATGCTTTTGAACTGTGGTGTTGGAGAAGACTCTTGAGAGTCCCTTGGACTGCAAAGAGATCCAACCATCCCATCCTAAAGGAGATCTGTCCTGGGTGTTCATTGGAAGGACTGATGTTAAAGCTGAAACTCCAATACTTTGGCCACCTGGTGCAAAGAGCTGACTCATTTGAAAAGACCCTAATGCTGGGAAAGATTGAGGGCAGGAGGAGAAGGGGACGACAGAGGATGAGACGGTTGGATGGCATCACCAACTCGATGGACATGGGTTTGGGTGGACTCCGGGAGTTGGTGATGGCCAGGGAGGCCTGGTGTGCTGCAGTTCATGGGGTCACAAAGAGTCGGACACGACTGAGTGACTGAATTGAACTGAACTGAAGTGAAATGCAAGTATATAGACAGGCTTCCCTGGGGGCTCAGTGGTAAAGAATTCACCTGCCAATGCAGGAGATGCAGTTTTGATCTCTGGGTTAGAAAGATCCCCTGGAGAAGGAAATGGCAACCCATTCCAGTATTCTTGCTTGAGAAATCCCAGGGTCAGAGGAGCTTGGTGGGTTATAGTCCATGGGGTTGCAAAGAGACAGACAGGACTGAGGGACTAAGCACACAAAGAGAGATAAAAATGGAAATTTTGATGCTATCTCTTTCTGCTGGAAATGTTTCAGTTGACATGTAGTAGGAGAGAGCAGGACCATGGACAGTTCTGTCCTTTTGGGGGCCATCACCTTGTGACTGACTGAATGGGGACTCCAGCATTCCCACATTATCTTATTTTCTCTTTAGTCTCTTCTATTATTTATGCTTTGATAGAATAATGGGGCATTGTCTTTTCTTCCTCTTTTGGCTGCCTGCCAGGCTATGGGGTAGTGAAGGAAAAAGAAACCAAAGCTTGGATTAGCTTGGTGTCTAATATAAGGCAAGAGGCCACATCAGCTCTGCACTTGAAAACACATCCTCCAACCCCTAGCACTACATAAAATGTCAGCAGGCAATTAAAGTCAGAGATGAAGTTTTAATTCCAAAGAAGTCCTTGTGAGGCAGCAAAATATATTTGAAAGCTTATATGGGATATGGAATAAGATACCGCATGCATTAACTTGGGCAGGTAATATTCACTGAGCCTTAGATACAATGAAATATATTTAATTAAACTTACCTCATTAAATTTTGAGGATTTCAGTTATGTAGTAATACACTAGGAAAGTCACTCAAAATGTGCCATAAATGGTCCTTCAGCCCTGTGTTTTCAAGTCATTCAGCGGGGAGTCAATCTTTCCTTATGGGAACATTGATTTTAGAGAGACTATTGATTGAAAATATAATTCAGTTAAAATTAAATTTCTTGAAAGATCCTCTTCCATATATTAAGAGATACTAATGAGAAGAGTTTTAGAAAGGCATATAACCATATTTCTTAGAGTTTTGAGGTTAAAGACTAGTCTTCTTTAGTCTTTTGCCAATTTAGGACTGTCTGTTTTTTTTTTTTTTCCCTAAGACTGTAGGAGAATAGTAAAGCATTATATAAGGCAGAACTGACAAAGGATATTTGTGAATTTTAGACTTCCATATTGTCCTCATATTGTACAAAAACTTCATGAAAATAGTCATGAGTTCCACAGTTGCAAAAGATAAATCTCTTGGTAAATTTCCAAGATCCATACAACATGTATTTTGCAATTATAAATGTTTGGTTGGTGCTTACTTTCAGTTTAGTGATAAGTAGTATGGTGGCCAAGGGTCTCTTAAATGTAACCAATCAGGAAATTATGGTTTTAATATACTTCTGAATAAGCTTGGGGCTACATCATGCTGCCTTACATTTTTTAATTTATCTCTGACTCTTTCAATTTTTCAGTAGTTCTTGTACTATAAAAAATGTAGGAGAGAATTTAAAACTCAAAAAGTAACATTTAACTTACTCCAGATATAAAACAATGTTCAGAGAACATGATGGAGTGAAATGGAGTAAATAATTTTAAAAGTCATTGAATTATCTCTAGGTCTAGGTCTTTATGTTTCCATGTTTCCTATTAAACATGGCTCAGATGGTAAAGAATCTGCCTGCAATGTAGGAGACTGGAGTTTGATCCCTGGGTCAGGAAGACCCCTTTGAGAAGGGAAGGACTACTCACTCTAGTATTCTTGCCTGGAGAATTCCATGGACAGAAAAGCCTGGTGGGCTACAGTTCATGGGGTTGCAAAGAGTTGGACATGACTGAATGACCAATATTTTCACCAGTTAAACAACTAAATATGAACTGGGTTTAGTCAGTTCCTTTTGCCTGGAAATGACAGTTAATACCCTGCATGCATAGGAAATGATGAGTCATCCATTCTCACTATCAAAATATCTCAAAAAAAAAATTTCCAGTGAGAAGTTATATGAATCAAAACATTCGAGGAAGCACGAGTCCTTATTCTGCAATGAACATACCATATCACAACATCAAGCACAACTGCTAAGCATTTCCTGCTGCAGTTTTCCATATTTAAAATAGATATAAAAATATGTATCTCACATGAATGGAATGGGGAGTTCCTGGTTTTTGCTTAGTCACTAGGTATGTTGTACTCAAATTCTACTTGGGCATAAAATATTGTTTCTGTCATTTCTCTCTCCACTGATGTTAAATTGCCAATGCAAAGAACTAATTTAATCGTTGCTACAAGTTGTTTGCAATAATGTGTGACTCACTAAGATTGTTGACGGTATCATTTCACAGGAGGGTAAACACAGGGGTATATTTCTTTAGGTATCTGAGGAAAAAGTCTGAACCATATCTTTATTATTAAATTCTCTCATATCCATATAAAATGGTGATGAATTAAGCCAAACATAGAAATGAAACTCATATTGATTTGTTAAGGTGAAGTTACCTAGAAGAAAAGGAAGAAAGGGAGTATAGTGGACCCAAAAATAGATTTAAGAATTCTTAACCTGAAAGCTCTTATTATGAATCTGCACTTACTCTGGGCATAAGTATTAACAATAACTCATATAGCAAAAATGCTTGCTTATCTCAGAGGGCAGTAAAAAGAACAGCTAGTCAGGAATGTGAAACACTTTCTAGGAGAAGGAAATGGCACCCACTCCAGTATTCTTGCCTGGAAAATCCCAAGGATAGCGGAGCCTGGCAGGCTACAGCCCGTGGGGTCGCAAAGAGTCGGACACGACTGAGTGAGCACAAATGTGAAGCACCTAGCAAATCTGAAGAGTTTTGCAAAGTCTTAATAAAAATACTTTGATGCTTGGGGTAAAAATTGCAATTTATTATTTTGATTACCAATAATACTGACTCTAGCAAAGTTGGTGCACTTTTCAATTAATAATAGTTATTTAGACAAATGTTCAAGTCAGATGGTAAAATAAGTACTTAATTAAATGAAGTACTTCAAAAGAAATGCATGCAGTCTTAGTCCTTAAACTAAAGAACTATGAAGCTAAATGTCCAGCATTTATTTACCCATGATTTTAATTCTGGGTTACCATTTGGTAATATCCAATGACATAACTTAAAACACAACAACCTCCCTGTCCTCCATACACAATATTTTTTTTCTATGCATAGAAAGAGAAATAGTATATGATGAAATATTGGCAATCAGAGTAGGATGATTAAGGACACTGGAGAGCGCCATGAATTTCACATTCATTTGATCATAATGTACAAGACTGCTGTTTATTTTTTAGTGTAATTTCAGGATACAGAGAAATTTTATTTTTATTCTTTAAGAAGTAAAATTAATTTGAAGTACCCTAAATAAAAATTAACTGAAATAAAAATTACTTTCAGAAGCCCTAAATAAATAAAACCAAAATACTTTAGAGCCCAAGTTGTTAGATTTGTGAACACCTCAATGTAGATTATAAAGGAAGGATAAGATTTTGATAGTTGGGAAACTTAGACACGTAGAAGGAGAATTTCTAATAAGATAGATACTGCCTTTGGGAAACTGCATTTCCTTTCTTCTACATGGTACGGACAGTCTTCTAAACTTTCCACAGAAACCATGTGTACAAAGCAACAATGAAGAGTTTGTAGGTAAAATGTTCACTGAGAAAAAACCCACATTTGTTATCAAGTGATAGTGTGGACTGTTCACGACTAAGGACTGAAGTGCCAAGACTAGCAGTGGCTCTGCCCTAGTGTGAGAGTGGACATGCATATCAACTACAATATACAATAGTTGTATTTCTCTGAAGAGAGAAAAAGTAAGGCATAATGAGAAAAAATAAGACTTAGGAATTAAACAGAGATTCTAAAACACTACTGCCTTAAATAAAATATAATTCGGTCCCTAACAAGTATATGATCTTAAGCAAGCCTTATAACCACTCTCTGCCTTAGTTTTTTTCCAAAGTGAAATATGTAAAATAAGATTATCTACTTCAAAGATGGACTGTGAGAACAAGGCAGAACTCAATCCATACTCATATTATGTGAGTTTAAAAATGGGGATAAGGATTGGAACTCATGTACACCCATGGTGGATTCATGTCAATGTATGGCAAAACCAATACAGTATTGTAAAGTAAAATAAACTAAAAATAAAAATTAAAAAAAATAAAAATTCTAAGCTACTATGTTCCTTTGATGGCAGATCCGTTCAAATATTTCTTCACTGAAATTTGTATCTGTAAAGAGTAGAATCATGGATCTGATTCAGTCTGTTTTTTCTTTTGATTTTAAGTTAACCTAACCTGAGTTGTTGATAGAGGTCATATCAAAACATCAAGAAAATACAAAATAAAGTCCAAAGTTGCCACAAGCTACACACATTCCCTTGTAAAATTCAATTTCCTCATTTATAAGATACAGGGGTTTGAAACTCATGATTGAAACCAAAGGTATGCCACAGAATCACTAATGGAATTTTTATAAAATGCAATGCAAGAACCCCATCTCTGCCCAATTACATCTGAATCTAGGGTCAGAGATGGTGCAATGAGGAGTACTAGGCACATGTGTATGTTAAGAATCTTCACTGTTAAGGGTGAAAGAAGGAGTAAAAAAGCGTGCTTAAAACTCAACATTCAGAAAACTAAGATCATGGCCTCTGGTCCCATCACCCCATGGCAAATAGAAGGGGGAAAAGTGGAAATAGTGACAGATTTTATTTTCTTGGATTCCAAAATCACCATGGATGGTGACTGCAACCATGAAATTAAAAGATGCTGGATCCTTGGAAGCAAAGCTATGACAAACTTACACAGCATATTAAAAAGCAGAGATATCACTTTGCCAACAAAGGTCCGTATAGTCAAAGCCATGGCTTTTCCAATAGTCATGTACAGATGGGAGAGTTGGATCATAAAGAAGGTTGACTGGTAAAGAATTGATGCTTTTGAACTGTGGTGTTGGAGCAGACTCTTGAGAGTCCCTTGGACTGCAAGGAGATTAAACTGGTCAATCCTAAAGGACATCAACCCTGAACATTCACTGAAAGGACTGATGCTGAAGCTAAAGCTCCAACTGGGCCACCTGATGCAAAGAGCCAACTCACTGGAAAACAACTTGATGCTTGGAAAGATTAAGGGCAGGAGAAGCATGACAGAGGATGAGATGATTGAATGGCATTGCTCACTCAATGGACCTGAGTTTGAGCAAACTCCAAGAGACAGTGAAGGACAGGGAAGCCTAGCATGCTGTGGTCCATGTGGTCCAAAGAGTTGGACACATTTGGTGACTGAACAACAACTGTTTATTGGATTTTCAGTATAAAACACATTAGATGATTTGTGAGGTTGACTCTATATGGATTATTGTATCATTCTAATAATCTTTAATCTAAACACCATTTAGTCATTTTTAAAGTAATTTTATTACTTTAATCATTTTTTTTTCAAATTCAACACAACATAATGATGACTTTTTCCCTGAATTAGATCCTCCTATGAAACAAAGTGACCTAACTAGAATCTAAGAGGAGTAGTGACAGCAAGGCGGCTTGACCTCACCAACAGTTTTGCTGCTGGCCTGTCACTGTAAAGACATCCAATGTTCCCATGGGATATACTAACCACTTTTAGTCCACAAACCTCCGTCAAACAGTTCAGAATGGCTGACTCCTAGGGACTATGTGCTTTTTAAAAATCTACCTATGCATTGAGAAAAATAAGATAATTCAATTCGGACTATTGACTGAGAAAAATAAGGGGACACATGTGAAATCACTCCAAGCTATGTCCCCAGTGTTGGTAATGTAGCCGTGATGAGCTGAAGACAAAACATCATCAGCCTGACTTTGGGCAATATGTCTTTCCTCTTAGAGAAATTTACATGCTCAGCTGAAATAAACATAATGAACACATTGAATTTTCTCCCCGTGAAAGTCAATGAACAATGAAGATCTTTTCTCTTCAACTTACTTTGATTTCTTCATGTATAGCCAATAGACGACACCAGCAACTAGGGCAGCGAGGAGGAGACCAACAACAATTCCCACAATTAGTTTTGCCTGGTCATTAACCTTTTCTTTGTTTTCATCTACAACAAAGAAGAGAAGCCCATGCAATTACAGACAATGCCAAGCATTTCTGAAAAGAAGTCAATCTAGTTATTATTTCTGATTAAAAATGACCAAGGCTCACTACCAAGAGTAACATGCAAACTTGTGCTTCTAAAGGATTAAAATTTTAGCATTCTTACTATCTTGTCTCATTTGCTGTTTTAATTCAAATCAAAATGTGGCAGCTAGGAAAATTACTTATGCAATGACACTTCATAAATCTTGAGTAGATAGTCAAGGAAGAAGAGCCGGCAGCATAGTACCTACCACTTATCTCGTCTGCCTCATCGTGTTCTGGAATACTTACTGAAATGAAAAATGTTAATATGAAATTAAAAACAAAATTTGTTGATATATGAAAGTCACCTTTACCATTATAGTATGATGTAATAATACTCAAAAATAAAATATCTATTCTACAGCTGAGGGTAGAAAAATTTACATTTAATAAAGCATGAACTTCAGTACAAAGAAATTCATCTTCTTTTAAAGAAAAGACAGTAGTTAAAACTGCAAAGGTATTGATCTACCATAGAAAACTTCACAACTGACGAGCTATAGTATTAATCTGAAATCCATATTAACTTTCCCACTATCTACCACCTTTTAATAGGATTTCTTTTTTTAAGAGAAACAAGTTGTAGTGCATGGAATCTACAGTGTAGTGTTTCTCAACTTCAATTTTCCTGCCTCAGTGGAGGAGAATTTATTTTCATACTCTAGTGTCAGAAATTTGCCACTTAGAGACATTTTCAAAGTGGTAGGAGTGGTGGTTAAAACTGGGGACATCTCAGAGGTGAAGGTGCAATATATGTGATGCTTGTAAAAGCCCTCCAAATGACTAATAGCACCATGATCTTGGCCCATTTAAAGGATTGTCACTGTGGTGGATTATCATTTAATATTAGACTAAATAAATATTTTTCTATGAACATGGGCTTGCATCAGAATTTTCAGTGATGATTGTTAAAATGCAGATTCCTAGACCCCTCCTCATACCTACTATATTGGAATTTTAGGAGGTGCTCATTGACTTTGAAAATGATGGTATTAAATGTTGATCAAACCACTGCAAGGTCTATAAAGCCACTATTCAATGGGTTAGAATTAAAAAGAGAGACTTGCATTCAGGAAGAAAGGATAACTTCTCTTTTAGGTAGTACAAATCAATACTCACTGAATTGAATTCAGAGAAGTCAATGCTCCTGTTTTAGAGTTAAATTCATTTGGTTCTTTTCTCCTGTCAAACCAAAAGGCTTTTATATTCCAGTCATATTCTGTTAAGGGCCATTATCTTTAGAAAATTATTTTCTCCTAGCTTCAGCTAATTCCTAGGCAGTATATCCCTATCTTGCTAAAATCACATAGAGGATTCCAACTGACTGAAGAATGAAAGTTTGGAGAGTCAGTTGGTATCCTGTCCAGATCTGAGTCTCAGTCTAGGCCAGTCCTGATTTAAGACTAACATAGCAAAATAAAGAATTATAGAATTGAAGATGAGAGATAACTTCAATGTAAATAAAGAAACAGCTATTGGTATGTATCCATTACCTTGATTTCAGCATTGACAGATTTTTTTCACTTTCTCTGAGATTATCTCATTTGTTTGATATTTAACCTATGATTCAAATATGATACTCAAATGCATCAATTTTTGAAACTAGATTTTTGGATTCCTGATATCAGCTTTACTACCAATTTGCTGAATGACTTTAAGCATGTGGCATTCCTTTGCACAATAAGAAGAGGATAAATACCACAAAGAATTGAAATGCAAAATAATAGATTAAAGGGAATTAAAAATTTACTAAAATTAAAACTGTTAGAAAAATGTTTTCAGGTAATCTTTGAATCATCTGTACTTTGAACACAAAACATGGATTCAATAAGAGCAACATAGTCCTTATCCTCTGTTGATCTTGGAAATATTCCTGTACAAGATAAAGTCTCTGATCCATAAAACATGAAATGATTTAACTGTCAAGACAAGGATTGTAAAGAATGGACACCAGGAAAAAAAAAAAAAAAGAAACTTATGATGATGATACCAAATGCAAAATAAATAAAACTTACCATAATGCAGTACAGGAAGATGGAATTGAAGATTTTAAACTAATGAAGAATAACTTCAAATTTTCTTACTTTTTTTAATGCCAGAAATGAAATACTCACTAGCAGAGACATTCAAGGAGTTTACTGTTCTCTCCAGCTGGTTTTCTGCTGTGCAAGTTAATGTAACATTCTCTTCAGGGGAAATGATAATTTTACTATAATACCTGCCATTGATATATGGAGATTCCTCTGTCTGGAAAAAGAAAAGGAAAATGGCTTTAGAAATGGAAATGAACTAAAAACGTAGGAAAGAGTAACACTGAATGAAACAAAATAGGTGTGGTGCTCTGTGGTATTATCTGGCATGCAAGGGTATATGTAAGTTCATAGATAAAACCATTTCAGGTTTATAACTACATCAGAGAGGAAAAAGAATACTGAATCCATACTTGGATTTCTCTTTATGTTTCTACTATTAATTTTAATAATTAAACTAAGCTCTTCTTTTTCAATAGATGCTCAAGTTAGTTTATATTTTGGCATGATAGTACCTATCTCAAAATAATTAGAGTTTAACTCATCACCAGTTTTCTCCTAATAAACTTATGAATTTAATTCTATTTGTAAACTACATCCTCAGTTAGTAGAGCAGGAACTCTTAATCCCAGGGTGATGGGTTCGTGCCCTAAGTTGGGTGGTTGCTCTCCTGTTTAGGGTTTCCCTAAAGCAGTAAAGCAGTAAAGAATCTGCCTGGAATGCAGGAGATGTATGCACGAGATGTGGGTTCAATCCCTGGATCAGGACGATCCCCTGGAGAAGGAAATGGCAACCCACTCCAGTATTCTTGCCTATATTCATGGCTGGGCAGTCTCAAGGACAGAGGAGCCTGGTGGACTAGTCTGCGAAAGGGATGGACATGACTTGTCGACTAAACAACAAAACTCATTCCCCTCCACTATAATGGTGAATTCTTTTATTTTAAACCATGATACATACGTGCATATGTATGTATGGTTTTCTCATGGGAAAACCAGACTCTCTTTCTCAATTTTATTGAGTTAAATACAGAGGATGGGTTCTTTTTCAGTGACTAGTGATGAGGGTAACCACTGCTATTTAATTTCTTCAAACATAAGAGACAATCCTCAAACATAAGAGACAACCCACACTACTCTCTTCTGGATTCTCAGTCCAACTCCACTAAAGCAAGCATGTACTTGCATTGTTTTCTGAGACATATTATACACACCATGTCCTCTAGTCCTCTATTGCTCTATATTTGCTTTCTTCTCAACTGCATTGTAAAGGCCTTGAGGACAGGAAAGAGCTTCATGATTAGAGATATCGTGGAGTCCCTGGGATAGGGGTGGGACAGAGGTATTAGTAGTTGTAAAATAATAGATTCACCATGTGATTGAGGAGGGAACAAATAAAAAAATTATGGCTGGATCAGCACAAGCCTAGGACAATAAAAATAACATATCACCTAGTGGGCCAAAATCAATCCTTCTCCTTGACAATGAAGAATGGAATTATTATTTTTATCCTCATAGTAAGTTCACCTGCTATTTTTCCAATTCCCACCAGTATTTTTCATATGACTTTCTCACTGGACTTTTCTCATATGACTTTTCTTGTTTTTATTACTTTATCTCTACAAAATGCATTTGCTTATTTCTAGGTTGACCTTTTAAATCTTTGTACCTTTTTCTTCATTAAACACTAATCTGATACTTATTTTTCTATTTTTTATGTTTGCATTACCCAGAAACAAAAGGTTTTTCCTGTAATTATTAAATTGAACTAGAGAGAAAAAAAAAAAAAGAGTAGAATAGAAACAGTCATTTTTAATGCTAAAAAAGAGATCTAAACATTGTCAGCAATTCAGGTCTTTATTCTGAAATCAAGAGCCTCTTTGTCATCCTCAGGCATGTTCTCTTGCTTGTGTCCCATCACATATAACCAAATCAGGAAGCATTTGCTTGTGTCCACTCCTTTAGGGGACATTCCATACTTGAGTTATGCAAGTAAACATGCATCACCCATAGCTGAAAGAGCCAAAATTCACCATGTTCTGCAAAACTAGACTACATAAGCTGGACCAGTAGCCCACCTTCCCTAGACAGAGAAAGAGTGGACACTTTAAATTACAATTCTGGTTTATGCATGCCTTCTCAGATTTCAACTGAGTTGAAAGCTGGGAAAGAGGGAACACAGAAGATTCAAATAATCAACTGGCTCATGTGGGTATTCCTGAGGAATCTTTAGTGGCTCCACTGAGAAGAGGGACATGAAGACTGTCGTAGAGAGAATGGAATTAACCAGTATGTCAGTAACACAAGTTGACTGGAAATTTAATGGGATTACAGATCTGAACAGTTTGTGATAAGCTAGATTCTCATATTTTTTTTTCAGAGAGAAAATTATTGGTAGTGTTCATACATTCTTAGCCTTTTACTACTGCAAACTAAAATGGTGTGACAAAGGTACAAATATTACTGTTTGGTTTACATACAAGTTTGTTCAGCAGAAATCATCCTAGATACTATATATTTAGCTAGCCTTACTTTGGCCCCAGTATACACAGATCAGACCGTATGTTCACAGTGACTATATTCTTCACTATTCCCCAGGTCTCAGTCTCAAGAAGAAATAACCCATAATGTGCATAAAAGTAAGCAAAGTGTAAGTGAGGCCACTTATACTGAGATGTGGAAATTCAGGATGTAGGTAAATATATACCTTAATGTTTTAATCACCCAAATTTCAGGAATTAGTGACCATGGGATAATACCTAATTTATTATTTTTAAAATTTATTTTTAATTGGAGGATAATTGCTTTACAGTGCTGTGTTGGTTGCTGTGGTACAACAATGTGAATCAGCCTTAAGCATACATATATCCCCCCACTAGAGACTTCCTCCCACCCCCCCACCCTATGACACCCCTCTAGGTCCTCACAGAGCACCCTATGCTATATAGCAGCTTCCCATAGATATCTATTTTATACATGGTCATATACATACGTCAATACTACTCTCTTAATTTGTCCAGATACTGACCACAACAAAATAAGTCTTTCATGCTCCATGACCCTAGGATTTTAAATTTCTCTTTGAGCTATGGTCTTCCTTTGGGAAAATTAAGAAGTTAGCAAAAGCTTTCTCTGAGGACATACTGTGAATTTCATGTTGATAATAAGTTAGCTTACAGTTTAGGTGCCTAAATAAAACCCTACACTGGACCAAGTACAACACACAACAAGACAAATACTTGCTTGGTTTATGACACTTCCACTGCCAGTAATTGTCCACTGTATAGCTGGCTTCGGAAAACCTTCCACATGGCAGATTATTGTTTTAGACAGTCCACTAGGATCAGTTTTTTTGGTCATTTTGATTTGAGGTTTCCCTAAAAATATTACAATTAAAATAAGATGTTGAACTGAGATCATAAAAGAAACAGATATTAAATTCTCAAAGAAAATTTTGAATTGGTGCTCACGTATTTTATTACCTTCTACAATCAGAGTCAATGACTCTCTTTTCTTTAATCCTTCAACCTCTTGCAGAGCTGTTTCACAGACATAGTTTCCAGCATCCTGATAATGAAGACTAGAAAATGATGGGCTAGATCGAAGCTTGATGTTATCCTGATTAAATAAAAAGTTAATTATGTCACATGGCACAATTATAGCTCTCCATGTATTTACTGTATAATAATAAAGACTGAAATTATTCTTCTGGGTCTAATGAAAATTTCTTAACTTCAAATGCTTTCACAAATAGGCTTCCTTTTTCTTCTGTACTTTTAGAGTTAGATAAATCAGAGTTTTATTTCAGACTCTTCATTTACTGAATTTATATTTGGAACAAGTTCATAAACTTCTGAGATTCAGCTTCCTTACTTGTAAATAGGGTAGTAATCTTACCATATTTAAGACAGTTATCAAGACATTGAATCTATTACAGAACAATTAAGACAAAAATGTTTTTTAAAGAAAACTTAAATGGCTTACTATACTAAAATGTCTATGAACAAAGAAAATGCAACATTTAACTTTGAAAATAATTTGATATATAGAAAATAATACTATTTACCAGGAACTGAAATGCTCCTAAGGCAACTAAACACAATCTTAAGATTATATGGTCTTTGTACACTATAATTTTTTTTTTCCATTTCCATCAACTAACCAATAGCCAGGCAATATTGATCAGCACTACTGATATGAGTTATTCAATCAACAACAGTGACTGCAGCTTATGTGGAAACTGGTTTAACCAAGTAAACTTAGCTTCTCTAGCTCTGAGTAAAACACACCATGAGTGTTCATATACCAGAAACCTATCAAACCCTTTGACCATTAACTACCACAAAACACATCATGTTAAGTATTCAGTCTATGGACTGACATTTTAACTATCTGAGCAAAGAAAATGTGATGAAGCTGTGTTTAAGAGAAAATGAAATAATAAACTGAGTTTTAAGAGTTAAGATAACAAGTAACAGAGGATCTGGCATGAAAAGAGATCACATACTAATAGAAAATAATTTACATTTTCATCTAAAAGAAACATCTAAAAGAAACTTCCCACAACTTTCTACAAGGATAATTCTTGTCAACCCCTATTTTAAGTGGTTTGATATGTTTTTGTCAACTCATTACTGGTAAGTGTTTCTGCTACATGTCACATTACAGGAATAAACAGACTGGGTGTATACTAGTTAAGGATTTGAGTGGAGGGAACATAGTAACAACCTTTCCCTTTGTTGATAAAGAAAGTGAATGTGAAGTCGCTCAGTCATGTCCAACTCTTTGGGACCCCATGGACTATGGCCTACCAGGCTCCTCCGTTCATGGGATTTTCCAGGCAAGAGTACTGGAGGGGATTGCCATTGCCTTCTCAACACAGGGATAGAACCCAGGTCTCCCACATTGTAGGCAGACACTTTACCATCTGAGCCACAGGAGAAGTCCTGGTGATAACCTTATCTATGTTGATAACCTTAGTTAATAATCTTATCTCAAATCACCAATTTCCAATCCTACTGATCTCACTCTAAAAAGATAACAGCAATGCTTGGGTCCTCAGATAATGACCTACATTTCAGATGATAACAAGAACATAAGCACTCAGGACAGCATATTAAAAAGCAGAGACATTACTTTGCTGACAAAGGTCCATCTAGTCAAAGCTATTAGTCATGTATGGATATAAGAGCTGGACCATAAAGAAAGCTGAGCACCGAAGAATGGACACTTTTGAACTGTAGTGTTGGAGAAGACTCTTGAGGGTTCCTTGGACTACATGGAGATCCAACCAGTCAATTGTAAAGGAAATCATTCCTGAATATTCATTGGAAGGACTGATGTTGAAGCTGAAGCTCCAATATTTTGGCCACCTGATGCAAAGAACTGACTCATTTGAAAAGCCCCTGATGCTGGGAAAAACTGAAAGGGGGAGAAGAAGGGGACAACAGAGGATGAGACGGTTGGATGGCATCACCGACTCAATGGTCATGAGTTTGGATAAAATCAAGCAGTTGGTGAAAGACAAGGAAGCCTGGCATGCTAAGGTCCATGGGGTCGCAAAGAGTTGGACACAACTGAGCGACAGAACTAAACTGAACTGAAACACTCAGGAAATACAGACTAAGCTCCTAGTATGTTCCAAGTGTTCTACTATGGCGCAGGGGTGAAAAGAGATCACTACCATCAAGGAGCTACTAATTCATGAAACCCACATTCAGACACTTAAGCTCAGTCTCCAGAAAGGCAGAAGGTTATGTGACTAAAGTGTGGTGTTTATGCTGGGTAAGGCCTGAGCCTGATCCTCTACTCTGTCACCTATGAACTCTCTGATTTCTCTCACTTCAAGTTCTTTCAAATAACGTAGGGAACTAACCATTTTCTTGCATATTTCACAGGGTTGTTATAAACACACTGTTGACAGCATTATGGGTTAAAATACAATGGAAATTGCTAAAATATATAACTGTATATGTGTGTGTGTCCATAGTGAAGTGAAGTCGCTCAGTTGTGTCCGACTCTTTGCGACCCCATAGACGGTAGCCTACCAGGCTCCTCTGTCCATGGGATTTTCCAGGCAAGAGTACTGGATTGGGTTGCCACATATGCATATGTGTATGTGTATAATTATTTAGTAGATACACATAATTAAATTAATGCCCCAAACTAAGTTTCAGAGCAACAATTACGGATGCCATAGTGATGTTGAGTACCTCTAAATTTTATTGTAGCAATCTTTATCATTACATATACAAAAAGAGAGTATGAGTTTGGGTGTATAAACATATTACACATGAATATACAAGAGAAGCCTAAAAGGAGTTATTCCAAAAGTGAAAACATTACCAAGAATATTACTTACTTTCATCCACACCACAGTTGCATTCCTACTGGCAGATATTGTGCATGACACAGGCAGAGCATCGCCAATCTGCTTGGTCACCTCCCCACTTGGGTTTAAGGACAAATCCAAATCTGTGAAGCAGAAAAATGTGCTTGAAATACAACTCCAGAAAGTAAGACAGTCAAAATATTTTTGGAGAAAAATATAGATGAAAGAAAGAAAAACTCCTGCCAACTCTACTTGAAATTCAAAAGTGATTTATGTGACTGAAATAACTCAAGTGTACAATAATTGCTCTAGTTTTTCAAGCCAGCTTTGAGACCAGTTTGGACAAGTGCAAATGGTCAATTTAATTGATTATGCATTTATATGCAGTTAACATGATTAATGTTTTGAATGCATGTAAGTATTCATCTGGGGTCTATCACCTTCAGAAAAAAATTCTTAAATCACTTCTGGAAGAAAATAAAGAAAGATGATGACTAAGTAAATATTATGAAAAGAATTGATAAGATATACCATGGGAAATCAAGTATATTTAGATAGCAGGTGATAAACTAAAATATCATAAGGTGTTTACATGTTCCTTCAGAGAGAAATGACTACAGTAGCTAGATGTTTTTAAAAAATGCTATTCCATTTCTCATGCAGTTGAAATTTTAAATTTAAATTTTTTTGTTGAAGGATAATTGCTTTATAGAATTTTGTTGTTCTCTATCAAACTCCAACATGAATCAGCCATAGGTATACATATATCCCCACCCTTTAGAACCTCCCTCCCATCTCCCACCCTATCCCACCCCCTAGGTTGATACAGAGTCTGCTGTTTGAGTTTCCCGAGCCATGTAGCAAATCCCCGTTGGCTATCTATTTTACATATGGTAATGTAAGTTTCCATGTTACTCTTACCATACATCTCATCCTCTCCTCCCCTCTCCCTAGGTCCATAAGTCTATTCTCTATGTCTGTTTCTCCTTGTTGCCCTGAAAATAAATTCTTCAGTATCATTTTCCCAGATTCCGTATATATGCATTAGAATATGATATTTATCTTTCCTTTTCTGACTTACTTCACTCTGTATAATAGGCTCTGGTTCATCCACCTCATTACCACTGGCTCAAATGCATTCCTTTCTATGGCTGAGTAATATTCCATTGTGTATATGCACCATAACTTCTTATCCATTCATCTGTCTATGGACATCTTCCATGTTTTAGGTATTGTAAATAGTGCTGCAGTGAACAATGGGATACATGTGTCTTTTTCATTTTGGTTTCCTCAGGCTATATGCTTAGGAGTGGGATTGCTGGGCCATATGGTGGTTTTATTCCTAGTTTTTTAAGGAATCTCCAAACTGTCTTGCATAGTAGCTGTATCAATTTACATTCCCACCAACAGTGGAAGAGGGTTCCCTTTTCTCCACACACTTTCCAGCATTTACTGTTTGTAGACATTTTGATGATGGCCATTCTGACTGGTGTGAGGTGATATCTCATTGTAGTTTTGATTTGCATTTCTCTAATAATGAGCGATGTTGAGCATCTTGTCATGTGCTTATTAGCCATCTGTATATCTTCTTTGGAGAAATGTCTGTTTAGGTCTTTTCCCCAGTTTTTGATTGGCTTGTTTGTTTTTATGGTATTGAGTTGTGTGAGGTGCTAGTATATTTTGGAAATTAATCCTTTGTCAGTTGTTTCATTTGCTATTATTTACTCCCATTCTGAGGGTTGTCTTTTCACCTTGCTTATAGTTCCTTTTGCTGTGCAAAAGCTTTTAAGTTTAATCAGGTCCCACTTGTTTACTTTTGTTTTTATTTCTGTTACTCTAGGAGGTGGGTCATAGAGGAACTTGCTTTGATTTATGTCATCAATTGTTCTGCCTATGTTTTCCTCTAAGATTTTTATAGTTTCTGGTCTTATATTTAAGCCTTTAATCCATTTGGAGTTTATATTTGTGTATGGTGTTAGGAACTGTTCTAATTTCATTCTTTTATATGTAGCTGTCCAGTTTTCCCAGCACCATTTATTGAAGAGGCTGTCTTTGTGCCATTGTATATTCTTGCCTCCTTTGTCAAAAATAAGGTACCCATAGGTGCATGGGCTTATTTCTTTGCTTTCTACCTTGTTCCATTGGTTTATATTTTTGTTTTAGTACCAGTACCATACTGTCTTGATGACTGTAGCTTTGTAGTATATCTGAAGTCAGGAAGGGTGATTCCTCCAGCTCCATTCTTCTTTCTTAAGACTGCTTTGGTTATTTGGGGTCTTTTGTGTTTCCATATGAATCATGAACTATTTTGTTCTATTTCTGTGAAAAATGCCATTGGTAATTTCACAGGGATCACAATGAATCTGTAGATTGCATTTGGTAATATAGTCATTTTCACAATATTGATTCTTCCTACCCAGGAACAAGGAATATCTCTCCATCTGTTTATGTCACCTTTGATTTCTTTCATTAGTGTCTTATAATTTTCTGTGTACAGTTCATCTCCTTCGGTAAGTTTATTCCTAGGTATTTAGTTATTTTTGTTGCAATGGTGAATGGGATTGATTCCTTAATTTCTGTTTCTGATTTTTCCTTGTTAATATATAGAAATGCAAGTGATTTCTGTGCATTGATTTTGTATCCTGCAACTTTGCTAAATTCACTGATTAGCTCTAGTAATTTTCAGCTACTATCATTAGGGTTTTCTATGTACAGTATCATGTCATCTGCAAACAGTGAGAGCTTTACTTCTTCTTTTCTGATCTGTATTCCTTTCATTTCTTCTTCTTCTCTGATTGCTGTAGCTAGGACTTCCAGAACTAAGTAGAACAACAGTGATAAAAGTGGACACCTTTGTCTTGTTCCTGATCTTAGGGGGAATGCTTTCAGCTTTTCACTATTGAGAATAATGTTCGCTGTAGGCTTATCGTATATGGCCTTTACTATGTTGAGGTAGGTTCCTTCTATGCCCATTTTTTGAAGAGTTTTAATAAATTGGTGCTCAATTTTGTCAAAGGCTTTTTCTGTATCTACTGAGATGATTGTATGGTTTTTATCTTTCAATTTGTTAATATGGTGTATCACATTGATTGATTTGTGTATACTGAAGAAACTTTGCATCCCTGGAATAAACCCAACTTGCTCATGGTGTATGAGCTTTTTGATGTTTTGCTGAATTCTGTTTGATAAAATTTTTTGAGGATTTTTGCATCTTGTTCATCAGTGATATTGGCCTATAGTTTTTGTGTGTGGGTGTGTTGTCTTTGTCTGGTTTTGGTATTAGGGTGATGGTGGCCTCATAGAACGAGTTTGGAAGTGTTTCTTCCTTTGCAATTTTTGGAAAGAGTTTTAGAAGGATAGGCATTAGCACTTCTCTATTTGATAGAATTCTCCCGTGAAGCCATCTGGTCCTGGGTTTTTGTTTTTTGGGAGATTTTTGATCACAGCTTCCATTTCAGTGCTTGTAATTGGGTTGTTCATAATTTCTATTTCTTCCTGGTTCAGTCTTGGAAGATCAAACTATTTTAACAATCTGTCCATTTCTTCCAGGTTGTCTATTTTATTGCCATATAGATGTTCATAACAGTCTTTTATAATCTTTTGTATTTCTGCATTGTCTGTTGTAACCTTTCCTTTTTCATTTTTAATTGTGTTGTTTGATTCTTCTCTCTTTTTTTCCTGATGAGCCTGGCTAATGGTTTGTCAATTTTGTTTATCATCTCAGTAAACCAGCTTTTAGTTTTATTAATCTTTACTACTGTTTCTTTTGTTTCTTTTTCCATTATTTCTGCTTGGATATTTATGGTTTCTTTCCTTCTACTGATTTTTGGATTTTTCTGTTTTTCTTTTTCCGGTTGTTTTAGGTGTAAAGTTAGGTTGTCTATTCAATGTTTTTCTTGTTTCTTCAGGTAGGACTGTATTGCTATAAACTTCCCTCTTAGAACTGCTTTTGCTGTATCCCACAGGTTTTGAGTTGTCATGTTTTCATTGTCATTTGTTTCTAGAAATTTTTTGATTTCCCTTTTGATTTCTTTGGTCACCTGTTGGTTATTTAGGAATGTGTTGTTTGATCTCCATGTGTTTGTGTTTTTTACACTTTTTTTCTTGTAATTGATATCTATTGATGCAATTTCAATTTTCTTAAATTTACTGAGGCTTGATTTGTGACCCAAGATGTGGTCTGTCCTGGGAAAGTTCCATGTGCACTTGAGAAGAAGGTGTATTCTTCTGCATTTGGATGGAATGTCCTGAAGATATCAATAAGATCCATCTCATCTAATGTATCATTTAAGACTTTTGTTTTCTTATTAATTTTCTGTTTTGATGAACTGTCCATTGGTGTGAGTGGGGTATTAAAGTCACCTACTATTATTGAGTTATTGTTAATTTCTCCTTTTATGTCTGTTAGTGTTTGTCTTATGTATTGAGATGCTCCTATGTTGGGTGAATATTTTCAATTTTTATGTCTTCCTCTTGGATTGATCCCTTGATCATTATGTAGTGTCCTTCCTTATCTCTTGTAATCTATATTTTAAGGTCTATTTTGTTGATATAAGGATTGCTATTCCAGCTTTCTTTTGCTTCCCATTTGCATGGAATATATTTTTCCATCCTCTGATTTTCAGTTTATACGTGTCTTTAGGCCTGAAGTGGGTTTCTTGTAGACAGCATATATATGAGTCCTGTTTTGTATCCATTAAGCCAGTCTGTGTCTTTTGGTTGGAGCATTTAATCCATTTACATTTAAAGTAATTACTGATATATATTCCTGTTGCCATTTTCTTAATTGCTTGGGGTTGATTTTGTAGATCTTTTTTCTTCTGTTGTATTTCTTGACTATATAAGTCCCTTTAACATTTGTTGTTAAGCTGGTTTGGTGGTACTGAATTCTCTTAACTTTTGCTTCTCTGAAAAGCTTTTTCTTTCTCCATCAATTTTAAATGAGATTTTTGCTGGGTACAATAATCTTGGTTGTAAGATTTTTCCCTTTCAGTACTTTAAATATATCCTGTCATTCCCTTCTGGCCTGTAGAGTTTCTGCTGAAAGATCAGCTGTTAAGCATATGGGGTTTCCCTTGTATGTTACTTGTTGCTTCTTCTGTGCTGCTTTTAATATTCTTTCTTTTGTATTTAGTCTTTGTTAGTATGATTAGTATGTCTCTTGGCATGTTTCTCCTTGGGTTTATCCTGTATGGGACTCTTTGTGAGTCTTGGACTTGAATGACTATTTCCTTTTCCATGTTGGGGAAATTTTCAACTATAATTTCTTCAAAAATTTTCTCATACCCTTTCTTTTTCTCTTCCTCTTCTGGAACCCCTATAATTCAAGTGTTGCTGCATTTCATATTCTCCCAGAGGTCTCTGAGACTATCCTCAGTTCTTTTTATTCTTTTTACTTTATTTTGCTCTTCAGAAGTTATTTCTACCATTTTATATTCCAGCTCACTGATTCATTCTTCTGCTTCAGATATTCTGCTATTTATTTCTTCTAGAGTAGTTTTGATTTCAGTAATTGTGTTGTCTGTCTTTGTATGTTTATTCTTTAATTCTTCTAGGTTTTTGTTAATTGATTCTTGCATTTTCTTCATTTTGTTTTCAATATTTTTGATCATCTTTACTATCATTATTCTGAATTCTTTTTCAAGTAGTTAGCCTATTTCCTCTTCTTTTATTTGTACTTCTCTGTTTCTAGTTTGTTCCTTCATCTGTGTACTATTTCTCTGCCTTTTCATTATTATTATTTTTAACTTATTGTGTTTGAGATCTCTTTTTCCAAGGCTTCATGGAAAGTTGAATTCTTTCCTTCAAGAAGGTTGAATTCTTTCTTCCTTTTGGTTTCTGCCATCCTAAAGTGGATCCAGTGGTTTGTGTAAGCTTCTTATAGGGTGAGATTTGTGCTGAGTTTTTGTTTGTTTGTTTTTTTCCTCTGATGGGCAAGGCTGAGTGAGGTGGTAATCCTCTCTGCTAATGATTGGGTTCGTATTTTTTTTGTTGTTGTTGCTTAGATGAGGTGTCCTGCACAGGGTGCTACTGGTGGTTGGGTGATGCTGGGTCTTGTATTTAAGTGGTTTGTTTGTGTGAGTTCTCACTATTTGATACTCCTTAGGGTTAGTTCCCTGGTAGTCTAAGGTTTTGGAGTCAGTGCTTCCATTCCAAAGGCTCAGGGCTTGATCTCTGATCAGAAAAGAAGATTCCACAAGTTTTTTATGGCATTAAGTGAGATTAAAACAGATATCAAAAAATGAGAAACCAAAGATGAACCGTGGACAAATGGCAGTTACAAAATCAGGCAAATAATAATTAAAATAATAGAATATACACACACATATATACATACACCCATGAG
This sequence comes from Oryx dammah, assembly GCF_014754425.2. NCBI lineage: Eukaryota > Metazoa > Chordata > Mammalia > Artiodactyla > Bovidae > Oryx > Oryx dammah. The sequence continues at coordinate 106,261,186 of NW_024070186.1, forward strand.
CAAAGTCAAAACTGTCCAACAAAAATAAAGTACAGTCAATTGACCCAGCAAACAAAGGAAATAAAAAAATTATATTTACCAGTTAAGAATAAAACTAACTAAAGCACAAACTCAAAAAAAAAAAAAAAAGAAAGAAAGAAAAACTAAAGCAAGGTGCCAAATGAGGAATAAAGCTATGAAAACAAAACTAACAAATATGTTGAGAGGAAAGAAAGAAAAGAAAGAAAGAATAGATATGCAAAGTTAAACAGAGGGAGATGAAGATTTATACTTATTAAAGATTAACTGCAAGGGGAAAAGAACAGTAGGAAAGGCAAACAAAGGAATAAATGTAGAGAAAATATAATAGGTTTAAAAAAATTAAAACTTAGAATTATTAAAAAGAGAAAAGGAAAACAAAACAAACAAACAAACAAAAAACAGAAGAAGAAAGAGAAGAAAAAAAGAAAGGAAAACTCCACTGAACTTCAAAAGCCCAATGTAGAGGCAGAGGTTTATAACAACAATAAAAAGTGTGACTGAATATATACATATACACCTATAAGCAAAATCAAAACAGTCCAACAAAATAAAGTACAGTCAATTGACCCAGCAAAAAAAGGAAATAAAAAATTATATCTACCAGAACAAAACTAACTAAAGCACAAACTGGAAAACAAAACTAAAGCAAAGTGCCAATTGGGGAATAAAGAAATGAAAATAAAACTAACAAATATGTTGAGCAGAAAGGAAAGAAAGAAAAAATAGATATGCGAAGTTAAATAGAAGTAGATAAAAAAGATGTATATATCTTAAAGATTAACAAGGGGAAAAGAACAGTAGGAAAAGCAAACAAAGGAATAAGTGTAGAAAAAATAATAGTAGTTTTAAAAAATTAAAAAGAAAAAAAATGGAAAACTCCACAGAATGGCAAAAGCCCAACATAGAGGCAGAGGTTTATAACAATAAAAAAATGTGACTGAGAAAAAAAAAATCTCAAAAGCTTAATTGGATTTCATAGTGCCAATAAAATAGACAACTACAACAGAGGGGGTTCAAAAAAGGAAAACAAAAAGAAAAAAATCCAAAAGATTCTACAGAACAAGTCAAAACATAAGAATAATAAATGTTTTTCTTGAGTCACTGCTGTCAGGGTCCTTAGCCTTGCTGGGAGTCACAGTCTACCTTACCTCCCTAGGATGCCCTCCAACACTGTGCTGATCTCTGGACCTGCTTTGGGCAAGGCAACTCAGATTCAACTCAGATTCTGGTCCTACTCCTGTGTGTTCTTGCCTCCAATGTCCACAGCTATCAGAAAGTGAAAGTGAAGTCGCTCAGTCGTGTCCGACTCTTACTGACCCCATAGACTGCAGCCTACCAGGCCCCTCCATCCATGGGATTTTCCAGGCAAGAATACTGGAGTGGGGTGCCATTGCCTTCTCCTTCTATCAGAACTAGTGCATTTTCTTTTGTGGAAGCTCTCAATGACCTTTTATATATTCCATAGACAGAGTCTGCCTAGTTGATTGTGTGGATTTAATCTGTAGCTTGCACAGCTGGTGGGAAGGTTTTGGGTCTTCCTTAGCCACATTGCCTGTGTGTTTCAATTGTGGTTTTATTTCCACCTCTACACGTGGGTCATCCACTGAGGTTTGTTCTTGAGGCTGCCCTGGAGGACTTGGATTTGTCCCTGTGAGGGCCAGGTGGAGGTGCTGCAGCTGCTTGGGTTGCAGGGGTTCTGGCAGCACCAGGTACTCAGGGGAGTTGGCAGCTAGGGCAGCAGGGAATATAGTGCTCTAGAAGGGTATGGCAACCAGTATTGGCCAATATGCTCCAGTATTCTTGCCTGGAGGATCCCCCTCCTTGACAGAGAAGCCTGGCAGGTCACAGTCTATAGGGTCGCAAAGACTCGGACAGGACCGAAGTGACCCTACGCGTATAGACAAAAGACTTTTTTTGCCTGTGGCAGTTCTGCCCCAGTGAGAGTCGATTGTGAAGGTGGTGCAGCTGTTTGCCTTGGGGGGACCCTGGCAGTGCCAACTGTGCAGGACACGGACTGCCTCCCTGCAGGAATTATGGCCTGATCAAGGTCTTTTTTCGAGCCTCTTGTAGCTGGCGATCAGAAGGCCTCTTTGGCCAGTCTTTCTCCGTAGTTCCACCCATTCAGGCATTTAGTGGGTTCCCTTGCCTTGGGTCCTTCTGTGTTGTTCGGCACATAGAGGGGCCCCCTGGCTGGGGTCCTACTCTAGTCTCCCTCACATCCCCTCAATCTGTCTCTCTGCAGTCAACAGCATCCCTTGCTCTGGGATTGTTCCACAATCTCTAAACCCCAGCTCCCAGACGCTGCACCTTCCAGGGGACCAGCATCCTGTCTGGGGTGTGTAAGGCTGCAGCAAGGACTGTCTGATTCTCATTCCATTTAAACTGCCACAGATCAGCTGTTTCACTCTCAGCCTTAAATACTTCTCCTCTGACTCAGATAATTGCCTTGACGTAGGGATCGACCATTGCTTCAGTTCCCCTACCCAAGAAGGTAAAGTCCAGTCCTACTAACACTCCTGGTTTTTCCCCTAGTTCCTTCATCCTACTGAGCTTGGCGTGGTTTTATATATTCTTTTCCACTGGTCAGGTACTCCTAATCTGCTCTCAGCTGGTGTTCTGCATGCACTTCTGTGTCTGAAGGTGTATTCCTGATGTATCTGTGGAGAGAGAAGTGTTCCACATCCCCCTACTCCTCACCATCTTGTTCTTCCCAGTTGAAGTTTTAAATAAGATTTATTGTTAGGTACATTGTCAGCAGATACCATTTTTTAAAAAAACACAGCATAAACACATCTGAGGAAGTATAATCTTTCAGATGGAAAGTAATTTCTATAAAAAACTACTGTCATAGTATGATTTGTATGAGGGAAAATCCAGTTCAATAGAACCTTTATTGTACAGCTACTATGTTTCAAGCACTGACAGGAGATACTGAGGTGGATAATGAGCTTACAATTCACAATTTGAGGTAGAGGTAATATGCACTCAACTATGTGATGACACTACATAGCAGCATGAAATCAGTACCTAGTGGTAAATGTGTTATAGATTAGGAGCTCAAGAAACATTTGCTGAAAAACTAGAGTAAAGGCTACAAACAGAGGTACAAGAAAAGACTTACAGGAGAGTGGAGAACAGAACCAAACTGGGTTTCAAGGCAGTAATAAAGGTTTTGTATGGGAGGTGATATCTGTTTGTGGCCCCTGATGGTTGAGAAGGGCTTTGATAAGTGGAGATGTTGGTAAAACTTCTGCCACATAAGCAAAGAGGTGAGAGAGGGTGGTGGATTTCACAATGGTGAGTAAAATGGTATCAGTGGTTAAAACACATGGAAGATAAACTTATACAAGTAATTAAGGCTAGCCTATGAAGGACTATGCTTGCCATACTAAGTGAAGTGAAAGTACTAGTCTTTGCAACCCCATGGACTGTAACCTGCTAGGCTCCTCTGTCTTTGGAATTCTCTAGGCAAGACTTATGGACTGGGTAGCCATTCCCTTCTCCAGGGCTTCTTCCCAACCCAGGGATTGAACTCAGGTCTCCTGCATTGCAGGTGGATTCTTTACTGTCTGAGCCACCAGGGAAGTCCATTTCAATTTGGTGATTTAGATGTATTCATTCATTAGTTTAATAAACATTCAGAGATGACAAAGCTTATTAGACATTATTAGAGTTATTGTATGCATGTGTGCTAAGTTGCTTCAGTCGTGTTTGACTCTGTGTGACCCTATGTACTGTAGCCAGCCAGGCTCCTTCTGTGTCCATGGGATTCTCCAGGCCAGAATACTGGAGTGGTTTGTCATGCCCTCCTCCAGGGAATCTTCCCTACCCAGGGCCTGAACCCACATCTCTTAAGTCTCCTGCACTGGCAGGCATGTTCTTTACCACTAGCACCACCTGGGAAGACTGCCATACGGAGTTGGGACTCTATCCTATGGCAGTGGGGATTTGCCATTGCACCTTGTCCTTCCCATTGGTTTTTCATGTTATAATCACAATTTGTTGATTGTTTGCAACATTATTTTTAATACTTGTTTCACCTACTAGGCTATAAGCATCATGAGGGTAGGGACCATGACCTGAGTTGTCACTGTGTATCCACAGTGCCTGCCACATTGTAGTCCTTCAAAAACTATTGTTGTATGAAGTGAAGAAGCATGTTTCTCAGTTTCTCATTAATATAAAAATATACATTATCACATAGAAAAGTGGAGTTTTCTCAGACTATTTTGTTGAGTTATATTTAGATGAAAATTCAATTCAGGTCGAGTTAAAGCCTTTATTAGTTGGACAGATAACCTGCAGGTGAGAAGACAGAAGAAGTTATTTTAAAGAATGATGATGGACTTTGAAAGCTCAGATGAAGAATCTGTATGTGAATGAATCAGCAGAGGACTAGTACTTCACAACTATGATTCTGTGGACTGAAAGCCTGATGAGGGGTCTGTTTTGCTATCATATGCAAGTGCTGGTGGGCACTTCTCTACCCACTCCTTTTAGTCATCTATGAAAAGAAAACAAATCTTGCTTTTTTGGAAACAATTTAGGATAAGTAGGTTAAAATAGGATTTTTATGTTTTTATTTCATGTGAAAGTGAAAGTGTTAATCACTCAGTTGTGTCTGACTCTTTGCAACCCCATAGACTGTAGCCCTCCAGGCTCCTCTGTCTATGGATTTTCCAGGCAAGAATACTGGAGTGGGTGCCATTTCCTTCTCCAGGGTTCATTTCATGTAATTTAGAGGAAAATCTTGATTTACTTGCAATGTTGGTAGCTCAGCTGGTAAAGAATCTACCTGCAATGCAGGAGACCCAGTTCAATTCCTGGGTCAGGAAGATCCCCTGGAGAATGGATAGGCTATCCACTCTAGTATTCTTGGGCTTCCCTGGTGGCTCAGCTGGTAAAGAATCCACCTGCAATGCAGGAGACCTGGGTTCGATCATAGGTTCAATCCTGGGTTGGGAAGATCCCCTGGAGAAGGGAATGGTTACCTACTCCCAGTATTCTAGTCTGGAGAATTCCATGGACTGTATAGTCTATGGGGTACCAAAGAGTCGACACGACTGAGCGACTTTCACTTTCTTCACTACTTTAGCTTTTAAAGAGCAATACAGGCTTTAAAGCCCAGTGTTAGAGCCTACCTTGCAAAACCTAAATGTATTTAAATCAAATATAATTAAATTGTGCTGAAATTCAATTAAACTGTTGCATGCTTAAAAAAAATTTTTTTTTTAACCACAGCTGATCACTGAGTTATTATGCAGCTGCAGCCAAGCCTTTTGCCTAATCCTTCTGCTCTCTCTTCCTTTCTGCCTGGTATCCAGGTGGGTTCTGAGTAGCTAGTATCTTTTAAACATAACCACATTGAATCATCTCTAAGCACTGGATTATTGGTTACTGGTCCAAAGATCTTATGAGCAATGATTACAGAAAGTTATTCCACAGGCAATTCTATTTACTGGTTATATTCCCTCTTCACTTCTTTTTCCTATGGAGCAAACTGGATAAATGATCCTAGGACAGAATAGTTCTCAGAGAAAAGGTAGCACAGTTGTTATCTGAGAAGTTGCTGCTTTCTCTCTAACTCGCCCCTGATGCCAGACACATTCTGATCTGTTCAACATGAAAATGAGCAAACAGAGAAGTAGCTTGGTTGTGAATCTTAATATTTGACTGTTACCACAGTGCCCTCCAGGGTGTGCTACCAACATTAGACACTCAAAAGCAACCGGCTGGTTACTCTGTTCCCCAGTGTACTGCCTTACATCTCCTTCAAAGTTTTAACTGCTCTCCTACATGTTTTCTAAGCATTATGGGTAAAGTGAAAGATTTAGAAACATTTTCTCAGAACAGTTTCTAACATCTCTTTCCATTTTGAAACAAAGAAACACTCATAATTAATGGGATTGTAATGGATCATGTCTAGAGAAACCTTACTGTAATGGATCATCGCTAGAGGTGTTGTTGGGTACAATGGACTTATTAAAAACTTTGATCTATATCTCTAAGCAAAACTGACATTTGCCCAAAGAACGCTGTGAATTCTAGTGTCACCAGGGAGAAGTTCAAATTAGTTTCCCATTTCTATAATGCATTGGGTACCTCAGTAATATAGTCGGTCAGGAATTACAAAAAAAAAAAAAAGAATTGAAATAAATGTCTATTTTCTATATATATTTATTATTTTCAATCTACTGGAATAAATATAACTTTTGGAGCATCTGGTGTATAAAAGAGGGTTAAAAAGTATGTTCAGGGTGATTTTCAAGTTATGTTTCCAGAAAATTTCTGTCCTTCTGTACAGACACCATTAAGCAATTCTTGGTGGTATCTACTTCCTCCTCCAAAGTTGAGTCTATTCAACTTTGTGTTGCTTGGGTTGAGGAATTAAGAGTACTCTGTAAATTAAAAAAGATAGTTAATCTATACTTTTCTAGGCCAAATGAAAACCTTTTAAACTTCAAGAATACTCTAATATTAACTTAAAATATAAAACAATTTGTTACTTTAAGGTGTATGTATTGTTGTTATTGTTTAGTTGATAAGTTGCATCCAACTTTTTGTGAATCCATGGACTACAGCATGCTAGGCTCCCCTGTCCTTCACTATCTTCCAGAGTTTGCTCAGATTCATGTCCATTTAGTTGTGATGCTATTTAAACATCTCATGCTCTGCTGCCCCCTTCTTCTTTTGCTTTCAATCTTTCCCAGCATCATGGTCTTTTCCAGTGAGCTGGATCTTCGCATCAGGTGGCCAAAGTATTGCAACTTCAGCTTCAGCATTGGTCCTTCCAATGCATATTCAGGGTTGATTTCTTTTAGGTTTGACTGATTGGATCTCCTTGTAGTCCAAGGGACTCTCAAAAGTCTTCTCAAGCACCCCAATTCAAAAGAATCAATCCTTTGGCACTCAGCCTTTGTTAGGGTCCAACTCTCACATACATACATGACTTCTGGAAAAACCATAGCTTTGACTATATAGTCTTTTGTCTGCCAAGTAACGTCTCTGCTTTTTAGTACACTGTCTAGATTTGTCAAAGCTTTTCTTCCAAGGAGTCAGCATCTTTTAGTTTCATGGCTGCAGTCACCATCTGAGGTGATTTTTAGCCCAAGAAAATAAAGTCTGTCACTGTTTCCATTGTTTCCCCATCTATTTGCCATGAAGTGATAGGACTGCGTGCCATGATTTTCATTTTTTGAAGGTTGAGTTTTAAGCCAGCTTTTTTACTCTCCTCTTTCACTTTCATCAAGAGGCTCTTTAGTTCTTCTTCACTTCCTGCCATTAGAGTGGTAACATCTGCACATCTGAGGTTGTTGATATTTCCCCCCGCATTCTTGATTCCAGCTTGTGATTCACCCAGTGCAGCATTTTGCATGACGTACTCTTGTATAAGTTAAATAAGCAGGATGACAATATACAGCTTTGATGTACTCCTTTCCCAATTTGGAATGAATCCATTGTTTCATGTCCAGGTCTAAGTGTTGCTTCTTGACCTGCATACAGGTTTCTCAGGAGGCAGGTAAAGTAGTCTGGCATTCCCATCTCTTCAAGAATTTTTCACAGTTTGTTGTGATCTATGCAGTCAAAGGCTTTAGCATAGTCAGTGAAGCAGAAGTACATGCTTTTTCTGGAATTCCCTTGCTTTCTCTATGATCCAACAAATGCTGGCAACTTGATCTCTGGTTCCTCTGCCTTTTCTAACATCAGCTTGTAAATCTGTAAGTTCTCAGTTCAGACACTGCTGATGCCTTTCTTAGATACTGAGCAGAATCATTTGAAATGAGTACAGCTGTGTGGTAGATTGAACTTACACACAAGAACTATACAAAAAAGTTCTTAATGACCAGGATAACCACAATAGTGTCGTATCACTCACCTAGAGCCAAACATTCTGAAGTGTGAAGTCAAGTGGACCTTATGAAGCATTGCTACAAACAAAGCTAGTGGAGGTGATGGAATTCCAACTGAGCTACTTCAAATCTTAAAAGATAATGCTATTAAAGTGCTGCACTCAACATGTCAGCAAATTTGGAAAACTCAGTAGCGGCCACAGGACTGGAAAAGGTTAGTTTTTATTCCAATCCCAAAGAGAGCAGTGCCAAAGAATATTAAAAAAAAAAGATGCAGATGAATATTTTGTTAATACCACCAATTGAAGACATTTAGATAGAAGACAGAGGTTTATCACTGCCAACAGTTACAATTATTAGATCCGTTCAAGATTTTAACACTGTAGGGCAAATTTAATATTGTAGGACAAAGGGTAACATCAGACATGCAGATGTTACCACTCTAATGGAAGGACCAAATTTGGGTTCACTCTGATGGTCTCTAGTATATCTATTGAAATCACATTATTTAAGAGTACAATTTATTTGAAAAGACAGCAGAGTCAGACTATGAGAAAAGGCCTTTCAAATGAAGTTAGTAAAGAAGAATAAATTGACTTACAGTGAACTGTGATGGCTGCTGAAGCAATCATGCTTTTTTTGTCTACCAGGGAGCATTTATAGTCTCCTGTTGCATTGCGTTTCACATCTGTCAGTGTGTAAGTATTTGAACTTCTAATTCCTTCAGGCTGTCCCTTTTGTTAGAGGTAAAGACATCAGATGATTATACTTGGTAGCTACAATAAGAACAGTTGTATTTGTTGATAAAAATGACATTTTTCTCAGATAAGAAAAAAAAAGGAATGTGTTTCTTCGACTGGAAAAATGATATTAGATTTTGTATGATCTGAATCCTGGGAAAATAATTGATAATTTGATTCTAAGGAAACTGAGAAGGTAATTTGCATTGTACTGATGGCATATATTTGACATTATGGCTTGTGTTAAAGTAAAATTTAAAAAATAGCTAATATTTTATTTTTACATTTATCTCTTAATTTGACAAAAAGATTTGAGAGAGCTTAAAAGAAAACATAACATATATCAAATTAAAGAAAGAAAGAAAGGAGGGAGAAAAGAAAGGAAGGAAGAGAGGTAGAAGGGGAGGGAAGAAGGAAGGAAGGGAGGAGAAAATAAATTTTTAAAAGAAAAACGAACTAGTAACTAAGAATTAAAAAATATTTTTTAAGTATTAGGAGTATATATTAACAAAAAACATAGTGACTGCTAAAACTAAGACACAAATTTGGCTCTGTAAACCCTGAAAATCAATGTAGAAACATAATTAGTTTAAAATTTTCATTTGCATATCAGGCAAAAACACTATGTCAATTTATTAGGATACATAGAATCATCTGTCAACATTTAAGTGTGAAAGTGAAAAGTGTTTAGTTGCTCTGTCGTGTCCAACTCTTGGTGATCCCATGGGCTGTAGGCTACCAGGTTCCTCTGCCCAGGGAATTTTCCAGGCAAGTATATTAGAGTGGGTTGACATTCCCTTCTCCAGGGGATCTTGACCCAGGAATTGAACCTGGGTCTCCTTGCATTGCACATAGATTCTTTTCATCTGAGCCACTAGGAAAGTTCCTTAAAGTAAAAAGAAATCACTTATACTTGTCTTCTGAGTAATCAGTGGTTGATAGTCTTAAGCATTACTGAAGAATGCAGTGGATGGCATTATGAACAGACCTCTGCAGTAAACATAGTAAGAGTTGCACATGGCTTCTCCCAAAGGAAAATTTTGTCAAACACAAACCTGAGAAGGCTGTGGGAGAGCAAACAAGTGTCCTCAGATGTAGCTCTCATCTAGTCTGGCTCCACAGCACTATGACATCTAGAACACAGCCAAATTATCCTCTAGACATCACTTCTTTCAGTTCCAATACTGATAAAAGTTAAGAAAATGGCCCTTCATGACCATGTACGACGGCAAGATATAGCCCATTGCTTTCCTCTATCAAGCTAAATATAAGGGGTAACACAAGTGTCCCTATATTGGAAATTCAGGGACGTGTTCAGGAACACCCTCTGTGTGGATTTAGAATCCACATCAAACCATTTGCTATCATCATTCTGCATTTTATATTTGTCTGCTTATGAAGAGCAGATTCTTATAGTTTATTTGGATAATGAGACTTTGAGTTTCTACCACTATGGTTTCCTCTGATCAGCTCTTCTCCTCTTTGTCCCTGATTCCACTTAACATTGAATAAAAAAAGGCAAGAACACTGGCATATGCCAAAAAACTTTTAAAGGGCATTCCATAGGTGTCCGTTGTCTCCAAGAATAACATCCTTTCTCACTTAAGCTGCCCAAGAACATACAATTCTTAATGTTAGCCAACTGCCAAACAATAGGATGGAATGATAGCAGTCTAGCTCAAGTGAAAATCCTGGATCACTTACTGGTAAGTAAAACAAAAACTCCTCAGGAGGAGGGTTACCGTTCCCCAAGCATTTAAGAGTGACATTGTCCCCTTCTTTGATGGCATTTTTTGACGGCAGCACTTGCATTGTCACCTGCTCTGTAGGATCTGCGAGAGTCACAAACACGAGTTAACCATTTCATCAACTACCAAATTACTTCGCACATATAACGTGAGTGACTAAATTATACACAGTTTTCTCAAGAAGCTAGTAATGGTAATTACTTAAATGCATCTTTTTATAGAAGGACTGAAGTTAATAGCTACTTGCTATAACAAGTACTAATCTTGGTTAGAGCAAACTACAAAGAAGCTCTGTTACATAAAAATCAATTTCTTCTTAGCAAAATGTCTTTACCTGAAATAGGAATGACCATAATTATTTTATGTGTAAAAGACCAGTAGGAACAATCTCATTGTATAATCTCATTATAAGGACATTTAACTATATTACACATATCTTACAGTTTGGAAAGATTGCTAGAAAAAGAGCTAAAACTATCAGGCACCCCCACACTCATATTACACAATAATATCTTATATTAAATAAAAAGGGACATGAGCCAAATAATACCAGGAAGATTTTTGGTCTGCAGGAGAGCAGATTTGCTTTCAGAAAGATGAATCCCATAAACAGAGTGAGACCCTTAATATAATACAATCAATAGAACTGTGAATGTATTGTAATTCTTTTCTGTTCATTGGAGCCAAGATGCAACTTTAAATTCCATTTTGGTCATTTTTAAGGAGAAAATAGGGCTAAAGGGTATTCTTTGGTCAAGGCTACTGCTCAACAGTAGAATGCTAAAGGAATTAAAAGTTGGATGCACAGTGGACCATATCTACCCAACAGGAAATCAAAGCAGGAGGTGTTGGCAGTTATAAATGACCCGCTTTCTAATATATTCACTTGTTATGTAGCTGGTAATACAGTGAACAATGAATTTCAAAATCATATGATGTAAAGGTTTATTTTAGAGAGCCTTTTCCACAAGGCTTAATAACTCCTGAGGCAAGTGTCTATATTTCCAAACTGGCAGCACTAAAAATAATCCATCTATGAAGACTTACTTTGCTATTAGCTAATAAAGTGAGATGAATAAGTGGTATAGCTGTTTTTTCTTCTATCTCTTGCAATCATTTACTTGCCTTTCTAAGATTAAAGGCAGAAAAAAAAAAAAAAAAAAAGAAACCCAGAAGGGTTGTTATAGATTGCCTCTGACTTTTTTCATGCTTGGGCATTTCTGAATATTTGCCCAGAAGGTTCTGAGGCTAAACAGTAATTGACTTAATATACTTGTTCATTTTTCTGAATTTGCCGGAGGTAATTCCCTGACCAGTTCTCAGTACAGTGGGAAAGTAAATAAAGTTTGTCCTCCACTGGCCTTCCATTTCGAGGCCTCCCTCACTCATTCACATGGCCCTTCTCTGCCTGCTTTTGGTCTGTCTCATGTCACTGCAGCATATCTCTGACCAAAGCTGACACCAGAACAGCTAGGAATCATAATCGATCTGACTTTCTGCTTTATTTTAACCCTGCTTGTCTGTATCCCTTCTTCAATAGGCTCTGCTCTGTACTGGAGAGTTGAAGACCTAGACTGAGATCAGGGGGTTAACGTAACACGTTGAAGTTTTAACAGTGACTTTCTGGGTGCCGGCTAATGTGTGCCCAACAAAATTAATGATCTCATACTCTCCCTTTGACTTTGAATTTTACTCTATTAGTAAATCATCAGTCTGCCAGTTACTCTGGCTTTTTCCTTTGTCATCTTTTATCCACTCAATCACCCAATCTTAATGACTAATCCTTATATTTTGCATCTGATTCTTCCCTTCTCTTCTCCCAACACTTCCCTAGTGAAGGCTCTAATTAATCTACATCTGAAACATTGCCACTAAACATCATTTAGTTCCTCACCGTAAGCCTTTCTCTTTTCTACATCTTTATACATATTTTCTCTAAATCAGTTTTGGAAATAGTGCTTTGACTATTACAATGATATTTAAAAGTCTTCATGCATTCCCAACAAGCAAAGGTTGAAATAAAAATTTCTTAATCTGGTATCCACAACTGCTTTGAACTTACTTTGGGTAAGAATCATATATCCCACTACTCCATATATACCCCTATATAATAAACAAAAGGGTCTACTCAATTTTTCTTTTTCTCATTTCTCCATTTATCTTATGTTTATTCATTTAGTTAATACTTGTTTAGTTCAAGTACTAAGTACTGGAGTTACAAAGTTGAGAACAGCAATTCCCTGTCTTTAGTGAACTCTCAGTTTATTTATGATGACATCAAACTTCTAAAGTAAGACTGTAACAACATTAAAACTGCTTAATTTGCATAAGCATAGCAATCACTGGTAGCTTATAGATTCACCAGATGAGGAAGTTTCCAGTAGGAGTTGACCCTGGAGCTAGGTTTTGAAAAATAAGATGTTTGCTGGATAATAAAGGTGACAGCGTGACAGCATATGAATAAGAATGTACACGGTATTCTACAGGAAGGATCTGGAAAAAAGAACAGATTACAGAAGACAGTGAAGTGGTGAAGGCTGAGAAAGGAAAGGACCATGGCTATAGGAGACTCAAGGCATTTTGAAACTGAGAATGTAAACATCACCCTGAGAGATCTGGGTAGTTGCCCCAAGAGTTTTCATCACAGGAGTAACATGTTCACATTTGTGTTTTAGAAATATATTTCTGGCAGTAGCTTGCAGGGCAGTTTGGGGTGAATAGACAAGAAAACTATTTTAGAAGCTGTTACAAAAATACCAGCAATGAGGAATGGTGGCATAATCTTCAGTTCAGTTTAGTTCAGTTCAGTCGCTCAGTCGTGTCTGACTCTTTGTGACCCCATGAATCGCAGCACGCCAGGCCTCCCTGTCCATCACCAACTCCCGAAGTTCACCCAAACTCATGTCCATTGAGTCGGTGATACCATCCAGCCATCTCATCCTCTGTTGCCCCCTTCTTCTCCTGCCCCCAATCCCTCCCAGCATCAGAGTCTTTTCCAATGAGTCAACTCTTTGCATGAGGTGGCCAAAGTACTGGAGTTTCAGCTTTAGCATCAGTCCTTCCAATGAACACCCAGGCCTGATCTCCTTCAGAATGGACTGGTTGGATCTCCTTGCAGTCCAAGGGACTCTCAAGAGTCTTCTCCAACACCAAAGTCCAAAAGCACCAATTCTTTGGCACTCAGCCTTCTTCACAGTCCAACTCTCACATCCATACATGACCACTGGAAAAACCATAGCCTTGAATAGACAAACCTTTGTTGGCAAAGGAATGTCTCTGCTTTTCAATATGCTGTCTAGGTTGGTCATAACTTTCCTTCCAAGGAGTAAGACTCTTTTAATTTCATGGCTACAATCACCATCTGCAGTGATTTTGGAGCCCCAAAAAATAAAGTCTGAGTTTCCACTTTTTCCCCATCTATTTCCCATGAAGTGATGGGACTGGATGCCATGATCTTAGTTTTTTGAATGTTGAGTTTTAAGCCAACTTTTTCACTCTCTTCTTTCACTTGCATCAAGAGGCTTTTTAGTTCCTCTTCACTTTCTGCCATAAGAGTGGTGTCATCTGCATATCTGGGGTTATTGATATTTCTCCTGGCAATCTTAATTCCAGTTTGTGCTTCTTCCAGCCTAGCGTTTCTCATGATATACTCTGCATATAAGTTAAATAAGCAGGGTGACAATATACAGCCTTGATGTACTCCTTTTCCTATTTGGAACCAGTCTGTTGTTCCATGTCCAGTTCTAACTGTTGCTTCCTGACCTGCATATAGGTTTCTCAAGAGGCAGCTCGTATTCCCATCTCTCTCAGAATTTTCCACAGTTTACTGTGATCCACACAAAGGCTTTGGCATAGTCAATAAAGCAGAAATAGATATTTTTCTGGAATTCTCTTGCTGTTTTGATGATCCAGCAGATGTTAGCAATATGATCTCTGGTTCCTCTGCCTTTTCTAAAACCAGCTTGAACATCAGGAAGTTCCTGGTTCATGTACTGCTGAAGCCTGGCTTGGAGAATTTTGAGCATTACTTTACTAGTGTGTGAGATGGGTGCAATTGTGCGGTAGTTTGAGCATTCTTTGACATTGCCTTTCTTTGGGATTGGAATGAAAACTGACATTTTCCAGTCCTGTGGCCACTCCTGAGTTTTCCACATTTGCTGGCATATTGAGTGCAGCACTTTCACAGCATCATCTTTCAGGATTTGAAATAGCTCAACTGGAATTCCATCACCTCCACTAGCTTTGTTCGTAGTGATGCTTTCTAAGGCCCACTTAACTTCACATTCCAGGATGTCTGGCTCTAGGTGAGTGATCACACCATCGTGATTATCTGGGTCATGAAGATCTTTTTTGTACAGTTCTTCTGTGTATTCTTGCCACCTCTTCTTAATATCTTCTGCTTCTGTTAGGTCCATACCACTTCTGTCCTTTATTGAGCCCATCTTTGAATGAAATGTTCCCTTGGTATCTCTAATTTTTTTGAAGAGATCTGTAGTCTTTCCCATTCTGTTCTTTTCCTCTATTTCTTTGCATTGATCGCTGAGGAAGGCTTTCTTATCTCTCCTTGCTATTCTTTGGAATTCTGCATTCAGATGCTTATATCTTTTCTTTTCTCCTTTGCTTTTCACTTCTCTCTCTCTTTTTTTTTTTTTTACAGCTATTTGTATGGTCTCCCCAGACAGCCATTTTGCTTTTTTGCATTTCTTTCCCATGGGGATGGTCTTGATCCCTGTCTCCTGTACAGTGTCATGAACCTCAATCCATAGTTCATCAGGCACTCTATCTATCAGATCTAGTCCCTTAAATCTGTTTCTCACTTCCACTGTATAATCATAAGGAATTTGATTTAGGTCATACCTGAATGGTCTAGTGGTTTTCCCTACTTTCTTCAATTTAAGTCTGAATTTGGCAATAAGGAGTTCATGATCTGAGCCACAGTCAGCTCCTGGTCTTGTTTTTGCTGACTGCATAGAGCTTCTCCATCTTGGCTGCAAAGAATATAATCAAAATGATTTCGGTGTTGACCATCTGGTGATGTCCACGTGTAGAGTCTTCTCTTGTGTTTCATTATAGGGGACTAGAACGCAAAAGTAGGAAGTCAAGAAATGCCTGGGCTAATAGGCAAATTTGGCCTTGGAATATGGAATGAAGCAGGGCAAAGGCTAATAGAGTTTTGCCAAGAGAACACACTGGTCATAGCAAACACCCTCTTCCAACAACACAAGAGAAGGCATAATCTTAGGCAGTGTCAAAAGGCACAATTATAGACACACAGATGAAAGAGGTATACTGTGAATCAGATATACACAGATAAAAGAGGTAGATTCTATAAAACTCTGAAGATGAATTGATCACATTTCTTTTTCTTGAATGTATACTTCTGTACTTCTCATTTAGCTCCTCCTTCTCTTCTCTGAAGTCATCCTGGAGCAATGAAAATCACTTAGTCATGTCCAACTCTTTGCTACCCCATGGACTATACAGTGTATGGAGTTATCCAGGCCAGAATACTGGAGTGAGTACCCGTTCCTGCCTCCAGGGGATCTTCCCAACCCAGGGATTGAACCTAGGTCTCCTGCATTGCAGTACCAGCTGAGCCACCAGGGAAGCCCATGAATACTGGCATGGGTAGCCTATCCATTCTCCAGTGGATCTTCCTGACGCAGGAATCAAACCGGGGTCTCATACCTACTGGATGAGAAACTCTAGAGCCAGGTCCAGTAGTCTGTATTCTCACAAGTCCTTCAGGGGATTCTGATGCACACTAATGTTTGGGGATCACTGTTCTTGGACACCTGAATTTTCAGGACTATTCACTGAGTCTCTGTGGCACTTACCAGTTGCAACGTTGCACTTACAATTTCCTTCTGATGCATGTATCTTCTCTATTGGTGAAACCCCTTGAATGTCAGGACTATGTCTTAAGCACTTTTGAGTCTTAGCTTTGAAGGCCAGCACTGCATACATTGTGCCTTCTCAAAAACACTGCCAAATGTGCCCTGCACAGCCAGCCATAGTAAAATCATTTCCTTCTTATTCATCCAAGGACTTTTCTGCCCATCTATTTCCCCACGCCTGATATTGACATATATTCTGTTATTTCTAAGCTTTTCTAGTCTGTTCTTTTCCAATCCTTTTCACTCATCTTGATGTTCTTTCCTATCTTGTACTTCTGTGCTTACACCAAGATAGTTTATTTCCAACTGAATATCTCTGAACAGAGTTCTGTTTCCACATACAGAAATAATAGTTTGATTTTAGATAAGCTGTACATGATGAAATCCTCTCAATCCTTGCTTTTAAATCAAGTTGAAACTTGTTTACAAAGTTTAAGGCAAAACATCTCATGATGGTTAGAGCAAGTGGAATTTCAGTTTCACTCTTTATATAAGATTCTGCACTTCATGGAGCCCAAATAGAAATGTAGCTGAGATAAAACTCTTTGAAGGTTTAATGGGCATTTCTACCCTTTCTCTCAAATAGATGTAGAAGTATTAGGTTATTCTACAACATATGGAAGTATTATGGGAATTTCTAATTCATTAAAAATAGTAAAATATTCTATATCATTCCCTGAAATATATCTTGTCTATATGCTTATTAGGTAAAAATGATAATAGTACTTACTAACAGGCATTTAATGTGCTACATATTGTGCTATTTTAGATTTTTCATTTCACTTAATCTCCATAACACCACCATGAGTTAAGAATTATATTTTTCCTATTTCAAAATATGAAAACTGAGACAGAGTAGTTAAGCTTCTTTTCTAGAAATACATAGTAACTGCCAGCAATGAAACTGGATTGTCAGCATCTTTGCTCTAAATCATATTATCTTGACTTCCATCTTATGGAAGGAACACAGCATGGGAGAAAAGGATTCTAATCCAGTTGCTAAAGCTAATTTAGGGTAAGTCTCTGGGTCTCATTTTGCTGTTAAATAAAATAATGGACTTAGATCGGATGATCAAGAAAGTTGCTTTATAGTCTAATATTCCAGGTTTTAAAATCTGTGGTGTAAAGTTAAGCAAAATACCTTGGAATTCAACATCCTATCTAACTTATGCAATTGATCACACTATTAATATATTTCTCTTTATTAAAATGGAAATTCCATATCGAGAAAACCAATCAGTCATAAGTCTCTATTCATCTGTCATTCATTCAGAAAACCATCAGGAGAAGGCAATGGCAACCCACGCCAGTACTTTTGCCTGGAAAATCCCATGGACGGAGGAGCCTGGTAGGCTGCAGCTCATGGGGTCATGAAGAGTCGGACACAACTTAACGACTTCACTTTCAATTTTCACTTTCATGCATTGGAGAAGGAAATGGCAACCCACTCCAGTATTCCTGCCTGGAGAATCCCAGGGATGGGGGAGCCTGGTGGGCTGCCATCTATGGGGTTGCACAGAGTTGGACACAACTGAAGTGACTTAGCAGCAGCAGTAGCATTAGCAAAAAACCATCAGGCGGCATTCTGAACTCCTATAAAATCCATGACTATGTACCAAGGTTGAGAATTAACAGAAGAAATCAGACTAAGTTAGAGAATACAGAGGAGATGATTATAAATAACAAAGTAGAGACTGAAAGCTATAATAAGATGGCTGAGCATTTATTCTATGGGTCTTGTAAAGAGGAAGATATTACTTGGGTACTATGGAACAGGGATGGGAATTTGAAAATAGATTCAAAGAGCTTATGAATTGGGACTTAAAATAACATTGGAACGTTTTTTCTAATACATTAAATTGTATAATTATATTGAATTACTTACAGTAAATATCAAAAACTGCTTGTTCAGAGTAAACTGTTTTCTGGCCAGATGGTCCATAATATGTCACAGAGCAGGTGAATGGCATTTGTATGTCAGCCTTGGTTGTCTTGTACTCCAGGGATGAAGACATGGTATAGAGCTGAGTTATTTGGTCCATTTGCTTTCTAAAAATTATGACCACCGCTGAAGAAAATAAAGAACACTAATGGTAGGATCTTTCATTGGAAAATCACAGCCCTTAATTAACTGTCATAGCAACTTTGAGAAGTGGTTTTGTCCTTCTTACTGCATTTAACAGGAGGGAAAATTGACATGTAGTGAGGTAGATGTCTTTTCAAAAGCATGAATCAGAGACATGGACAGAAATAGAACCCTGAGAATTTTATCTCCCACTCACTTTAATTAACTTCTAGAACATGACATATACAGAAATAATTTTCTCTGCTCTTGATTTTTCTGCACAAGGTCTAAAATGATGTTTTAAAAAAATCCCTTACTGATTTAATGGATACTTAAGTAACAAAGAATATAGAGTCATAAATCAAAAGAGGGCAATGCATTTAGACTCAGGATAGTCTAAAGAATGCTTGGACAAGAGAAAGGCAAAACAAGTCTCCTGAATTTATTGCCCACTTCTTACCTACCTCCTTCAAGAGGTTGCAGAACTTTTCCATTCCTGTACCACGTGATGTTGCCATCTGGATAACTGTCTTTTGAAATGCACTCACCCAACTGCAATATAGAGAGGAAATATTACAACCTTGGTTCCATCAGGGGTTGTCCATTTGAAAGCCCCAGACTTCTCAAGGGATGCCCCAACTAAGGACTGAATGAATGCACTCTTACATAAAAACAATGTCTTGTGTTTAAAATTATAGTCTTGCCCATTTTAAAATGTGCAGTAGATGCTGCCACCATTAATAAAATCACATTCATTTAAAAGCATTGCCCAATTTATTTTGACAGTATTCATTTTTAACATTAACTAAATAACATAACTGCATTAACATTGGCTATTACCATGGTTGATAGATCTGCATTTGAAAGAATCATTAACAGTGTTAAAATGAGGCTGCCTCTTCAACTTCATGCTACATTTCAGATGACATATACTTACCATGAACTGTAATCCTCACCACTGTACTTCACATGTGTTTTTAATATTTGTGTCTGTGTGTGTATCTGTGCATGCACGTATATGCTCAGCCATGTACAATTCTTTGCAACCCTGTAGACTGTAGCCTGCCACGCTCCTCTGTCCATGGGATTCTCCAGGCAAGAGTACTGGAAATGGAGTAGGTTGTCATTTCCGACTCCAGGTTTTAATATTTAGTGTTTATTAAATAATATTATGCAGTCAACTTTAATTGGATTCAAAGAATTTTGAACTTGCTTTTTCCTCCAATAAAGGAAATTTGGGCTATTTTAATTAGCGAAAATGAGATTATGAATCAAGTGATGTACTCATATATGGAACTCCAGTTGTGTCCTTGGAGAAGGAAATGGCACCCCACTCCAGTGTTTTTGCCTGGAGAATCCCAGTGATGGGGGAGCCTTGTAGGCTGCCATCTACGGGGTCGCACAGAGTCGGACATGACTGAAGCGACTTAGCAGCAGCAGCAGCAGTTTTGTCCTTCCTTCAAATCTCCATTAATATGATTGCACAAGTCTTATCTTATACCTTTACTTCAACTTTTCAATGGTTTGTCAGTAAGATAGAGACCAAACATTATACATGACAGAAGGTTTGTCATAATCCAGCCTCTCTTAACTCTCGAGATTTACCTCTTATTGGACTCTCTTGCCCACTGGCTGAGCACCCAAAATTCCAGTGTGTTTCCCAACCATGCCATTTCCTTTCACATGGTATTATTTCATACTGCTGGAAAGCCCTTTCTGGCTGTGGTGTGCAGAAAATGTACTCATCTACCATGACTTCATTAAACATTCAGTTCATTCAAACAAGAAAGATTTATGCTTTTTTTAAAAAGAAACTCTCATCTCCCTCTCCTCCCTTCAGAAATAACCATACCTTCCTCTGTGTCCTTTCTACCTTGTGCAGACTTTCTAACTGGTGCCTGGAACACTGGCAACTCCACAGAGCAAAGTCTATCTAATTTGTCCTGGCATCTGAGGACAAGAAAGGCATTCAACAATAGGCTAAGGAAAGGCAATCAATCAAAAATAAGTTCTTACCTTTTTAAGCTTGTCTGTCTCAAGAAATGGGGCTTTGCTTACAATTTCAGGTTTAGATGGTTGCTCTAAAGTTAAACAGAGAAATATTTTAAGTGCAGGTGGAAGAAGAAAATGGACATTTGTGATTTGGTTTACAGAAAAATTATTAATTTACTCAAAGTAGAAAAATAAGCAACACAATAAAGTTTTCCCATATAATCTATAATTAGGAAATCTGGTTAGCTACTCATTCCAGATATTTGCTTTATTACATTAAATATTATTTTAAATGCTTATTACTCCTGTGAATAAAATATTGGTAACATTTTCTGGATGCTTTATAAACAGTGCGTATGGTTTAGATGGTAACAGAGGTTAATGTATTAAAGAGGATATATTATCTGCAATTGATTACCATGTGCACTTTCTACTTATCAATAATTTCCACCTCTTTAGATGAAAACTGGAGTTCACATGAATTTGGATCACAGGGGCGCTTATTTAAAATACAGATTTCTGAGCCCTACCAGGCCAACTGAATCATATCCAGGGGAAGTCCTATAAACCTACTTTTAGAACAAGTTCCACTGGGGATTTTGGGGTACAGTGTAGCTTAAATATCACTGCTCTAAAATCAAGGGAAATATATAGTGGTTAAGGGATATAGAAGCTCAAGTTTCCTATTATCTCAAACTTTGTCTTTTAAGTGAAGTTATATTATGAAACAATAAATGTGAGAATATCTTTCACATTTGGAACCTAAGATAATGGACAGAGGCATTTTCAATATAGGAAGTTTTATAAGCATATATTCTAATAGAGGCTTTGGGAAAAACTGATTACAAATTGGATCAACATGGTATTATTTAAACTTATTTTATTCTAGCCTTTAGTTGTCTATCATTGATGAATTTTTTTAACTTATTAATTAGCTCTAACAATTAGTCTATAGAAAGTGGATATTTCCTCACATTGTCATTGATTTTTGTGAGTCTCATGGAGAACGATTCTATTCTCAAATAAATAGACAAAGACAACCAGCTATCCTTTCTTCCATAATCTTATTGTCTACCATCACTGTACTTTTACTACCAAACTAAATTCGCTTTTCTATAATTATTATTCAGTTTGGAATTCAGTTATCAGACATGTTACCTAACCAGACCATTATAGGAAACATGGAAGAAGACAAAAAGTCTTTGAAACAGCAAAATGAGTATCACCAAGTTTCCAGGCAAAAATAATGTAATCTTCTTCAAGTTAATATCCAGAGTTAATTTTCCCTTTGCAATTATTTTATATTAGAAATTAGAACAGTGAATATAATAGTGAATTTGCCTATGTGTTGAACTTGCACTTCAATTATAGGAGGCCTGCTGCTGCTGCTAAGTCGCTTCAGTTGTGTCCGACTCTGTGCGACCCCATAGACAGCAGCCCACCAGGCTTCCCCGTCCCTGGGATTCTCCAGGCAGGAATACTGGAGTGGGTTGCCATTTCCTTCTCCAATGCATGAAAGTGAAAAGTGAAAGTGAAGTCTCTCAGTTGTGTCCGACTCCTAGCGACCCCATGGATTGCAGCCTACCAGGCTCCTCCATCTGTGGGATTTTCCAGGCAAGAGTACTGGCGTGGGTTGTCATTGCCTCTCTGGACTATTTACTATTAATTCTAGAAATATAATTTTCTTGATATAGTTTCCTGAAGAGCAATTATCTATATTCTAAATGCACAGACTGAAAAGAAAATATAAGAAAAATTAAAAAGTAGAAGAAAGATAGAAAAAGAGAAAAGAGTTACAAACAATTACATTAACACAAATAAGAAGTGACCTGGCTACCTGATTGCTAAGAATGACCAAAAATTATGAAAAACTGAAAAAAATACTCAAAATAAATAGCAATTTCTGGGAAATATGTAGCCTTCTACACATCAGCAAGTCTTAATTTTGTCACTATTTCAAAATACAATCATTAATGTTCATAATTACAACTTGAGTTATTGATAAAACCTTAAATTATGTTCAGAATCCAATGTTTTATGGCAAATGTCCAATGCCTTTGTGATAGGGCTGCATCCAAAATATTTAAACAAAATGAAAATCTTGGGGTTTGAGTAAGTGAAAGTTCTCTGGGAACTAAAGTCAGCTACTCAGTGATACCTCTCTCAGAGCTCAAAAGAGGTAAGGTATGAAATTAATTTATGTGGTTGATGAAAAGTCGAGATTAACAAGAAAAAAAGAGCAAATACTTTTCTGTTTCCTCTTCAGTTACTATCTATGCCTGGAGTATATATAGATTTGAAAAGAACCTCTAAAAAATTAGATTTTTAATAGAAAGTGCAGGTGGGCAGTTTTGTTAGGTTGCACTAATGTCTAGTTCATGAAAATCAGATGGCAACTCGGTTAGACACATATTTCCTCTAATGTAGAATATATTCCTCTACTGTAATTCTGTAGTTTATAAACTCTGTATAACTGTCAATATGGGTGTGGTAAAATTGTTGGTCTTTTCCACATGTCCATGTGGAAAAGTCCTTTCTAAAACTTATTATTTCAATAAAAGAAAGCTGCAGCAAACCCAGGGAAACCTGATGAAAGGATATGTAAAATTTGGTTCTCTTTGTACAGTTGTTCATTTTTCTATTTAGAAGAGAAAGTCATATTGAATATTGAGAAAGTAAGGTGACTGCAGCCATGAAATTAAAAGACGCTTACTCCTTGGAAGAAAAGTTATGACCAACCTAGATAGCATATTCAAAAGCAGAGACATTACTTTGCCAACAAAGATCCGTCTAATCAAGGATTTGGTTTTTCCAGTGGCCATGTATGGATGCGAGAGTTGGACTGTGAAGAAGGCTGAGTGCCGAACAATTGATGCTTTTGAACTGTGGTGTTGGAGAAGACTCTTGAGAGTCCCTTGGACTGCAAGGAGATCCAACCAATCCATTCTAAAGGAGAACAGGCCTGGGTGTTCTTTGGAAGGACTGATGCTAAAGCTGAAACTCCAGTACTTTGGCCACCTCATGCGAAGAGTTGACTCATTGGAAAAGACTCTGATGCTGGGAGGGATTGGGGGCAGGAGGAGAAGGGGACAACAGAGGATGAGATGGCTGGATGGCATCACCGACTTGATGGACGTGAGTTTGAGTGAACTCTGGGAGTTGGTGATAGATAGGGAGGCCTGGCGTGCTACGATTCATGGGGTCGCAAAGAGTCAGACACAACTGAGTGACTGAACTGAACTGAACTGAACTGAAGGCTAATACCAACTGCATTTCTTTGAGTTATTTTCTCAAACTTTTGTTTCAAACATTTCATTTTAAATATATATTTTGCAGGTAACTTTCTCTCATATTAGCTTGTAACAATCTATGAGTATCAGTTAGAGGACCATAAAAGAGGACGTATATTATTTTAGCAAAATTGCATATTGATTCCAAAGTGTTTAAAAAAGCTTTATGTGAGTTAATCTTAATATAATTCATGGATTCATAACTAAGTATAGAATTGAAAGGAAAAGTCATGTCACAAATTTATTAGCATTATTAAAATAATTTTGTCAAAGGTTTCACAGTCAGGTGAGGATGAAGTGATGAACACAAAACTACTTTATATCACCTACAATGCACTAGAGTTATTCTCAAAAGCCACCCAGGGGAAAGCTCAATTTGATATGGGAGGAGAGCAAGAAGAGGCAGGTGCACTGGCTACAGTGAGTCATGGATGCTTCTCTCAGTATTTTCTTGACAATCATCTCTTGATGTACCTTAAGTAGTCATCATGAGCATGAAATTATAGTTTATTTTCCTTATGAAATGGGAAGAAGTATTATTTTATACATTTAAAGGATCAAAATGAAATATACAGAGTAGATCTCATTTGTTGAAAGGGTTATTTTCTGCTTCTTTCATTTAAAAAAAGAAGTGACTTGCAGTTTGAGATGAATAATTTTCACAGGGAGGGTTGGAGGAGGGATGCTCGGTTCTGATAAATATTGAGCAGAGTGTCCAAATGAAAGCTCTAAAATAACACTGTGATGTCAACCATTACTAGGAGAAGAACTGGCTGGTCCAGGTAGACACCAGACTCGAAGTCACAGAAATAGTCTTCCTTTTAATACTACACACACCAGTGCAGAAGATTAGGCTGGATTGTGATTTTCAAAGGCTTTTTCGTGCTCAAGCCCTTCTCTCATTTTTCCCCCCCTGAACAAAATATCATGAAAAAACTTTGAAACACTGAGTGACTAGAATTCTAGTTAATCAAGCAGAAGCAGCTCCTCACTTTCCTCAGACTTATTCATTAGCTCCTCAAGAGAATCCTAGGAACAGAATGAGAAAATCAGCACCTAATCTGAAGTACTCACTTATAGATGAGGAGAGACTCACAACCCCTTGCCCTGACTGGTGATCACTTGTCCAAGGTCAGAAATTAGTAGCAGATCTAACAAAGCGAGATCTCCTGATGACCAGTTCAGTGATTTTCCTATTAGACCACTGACAGCCATTCAGCCATTTGGCTCTCTGGGCACGCATTCAACCTCTAAGACTTTTGCACAATCACAACAATGAATCTTTGGGAGAACTTTTAAAGGTTTGCTCTGGCTAAGGGATAGTTTTATGAATTTCAAATGTATATTAAATGCAAACAGTCTGATTTTAGTGCCATTCAACTACCAAACAAACAAAAATGCCTTATTAGTGGTGACAAAGCATGAGACTTATTTTGGATCTGGTCTGCTTTACTGGCATGATTTCTTTCATGAAAGATATAGCTTAGAACTGAATAAACAAACCTTCATCAGAGTAATAAAGTGATCAGTCATGGCCTCTAGTTTGAACGAAAACAGTTTGACTTTGCTCATGAGGCGGACATTCTGCAGCAAGCTGATTTGGGATTAGCTCATGTTAACCATACTCATTCTGTGGTACACAATGCATGTTGCTAGGTGACTCGACAGAAGGAAACAGAGGACTGATTGATGAGCCTAGTAACTCTTAAGTGACTGCAATATGTACATGCACAGAATGAAAGCCTCCATGTCACAGCTGCTATTTGCTTCACAAATAAAGATCCAAAGTAAATTCATTATTTTTTAAAAAAGCAGAGTACCTGTATGCTCTTGCAAACTCTTTCTTTATCATGAGCTGTGCTGTTTATTTAATTGGACTTGGAGGGTCCCACAGTTTCTAGTATAAAACCCCATTTCCAAAAATGTATAACTCATCTATTTAAATTCTCCCTGGCCCAGAGCCTGGAATGCAAATTCTGTTTCTGAGAATCACTTTGTTTTCAACAACATTCAAAAGAGAAGGAGGGTAGCGGGAGCTGATGGTATGCAGGGTATGAGTTTGTTTTTACAATCATAGATATCCCTTGTATTCCAAAGCAGCTTACAAATTTTATCGAATTAAGCCAACTGAATTTCTGGGCATTTAAAAAATTATATTCTAAAAATGGAACAACCTGGATTTTCTCAACTTTCTTGTAGATTTTCTTGATATTTGGTAATTTTAACATAATAACGAGAAATGTGACAATGACATCAATACACATAATCTTTAGAGTGATATGACTTAATCTCTGTACCTACTGCAGTACATTCCTCTATACTTATATTTATGATGTCATGGCCTAATTAAAAGTGTTTCTAGCAGTGCAAAATTCATCTTCCTAATAACATAAACGTGAAATAAAAGGAAAGAAAAAAATACATGGGACTTTGGCAAATACAGGATGGAGATTATCTGGGGTGTTTACTAGAAGGGGGCATAACTGAGAAACACTTGGTATTTGGTTTGATCCATAAAATAATTGAGTTGATGGTTTCTGGAAAGTGCCTTCTAAGCTGAAAGGTAATCAACTGAAACATGTAATATGCTTTTACACGGTTCTTCTGGAGAACAAAGGCTTCTTTGATAGTATAAGCACTCTTTGAATCCTTGTCGTGAGCCCAGAGGAGCTTTGAAGTCCATATAAATGCTTAAGGGACGGTCTTACTTAGTTGCATGGGCTATTACAAGAGAAACAGGAAAAATCCAAGGTTACTTGCTGTAATAGCAAGTCCCTCTGGGTTTCTTTCTTCCCTGTTTATCTGAATAATTTCTAGGTGCTGTCAAGTTATCAGAAAACAGTGGAAAAAACTGAAAAGTAAGATGTTCTTGCCTAATTAAAAAAAAGACTGGTATTCTGAAACCTTTGAGATCTATTTTTCTCCCTGTAATTTATAAGATATGATGTAATAAAGGTGGGATATTTTATTTAAATATTAAAAGATAAAACATTTTAATTAGAACTTCTCAAGTCATTTATTTGCAGAGCTATTTGCACCCTCACATTAACTACATAGTATCATTAGCCAAAGTAACCTACAGTAATTATTCCAAGCTTCTTTACAACTTTCTCTTCTTCCAATCCTACTCTACTTTTTCCCCCAGATGGATTCCACATACACCTTCAGAGTGTGGTGAACTTCTTTATTTTATGGCACTTTTCTAAACCATTTGAACACTCTCAGAATGTAAATCAACAAGCATTAAGTGCTTAAGGTCAGAATGTGTGTGTGTACACACACATATACATATATATACACACATATACAGAAAACTTAGGTCTCCTGCTTGCATCTGTTATTGTTATACATCAAAATGGCAATTTTATATGGTTTAGCCTAATGCATATTTATGTATGCATTGATATGCATGAGTATGTATATCAAAAATGTTCAAATTTTTCCATAACATTGTACAGAAAATCCCAATGAACTTTCTGGCCAACCCAATATTATGTATCTATGTATTAGTATCTATCACATAACATTTATTTGTACATGTCAGTGAAAGTAAAAGTTCACAGGGTAGTTTTTATTTAATAGTACTTCATATCACAGGAAATTGTATCCAACAAAACAACAGAATATTCTTTTATTCCCTCACTGCAAATAAAATAATATTCTGTTTCTTTGCTAGATAAAATTCTTATTTGAATTTCAGGTTTTTGTTTTTCTCATTGACAGTATGCATGAGCAGAACAAAGATCTCTAGAAGTCCTCTTACGTGATACCTGCTACACTACAGGTATCACTACAGAGAGTGATAATAGTACAGGAGACACTACAGAGAGCTCAGCCTTGTTTCTAAAGAACATTTTCTAGGACCAATCATCAATCCCACTTAGCAGTTACATTTGGACTACTTACTGAACACCTTGACTACTGTGGGAGCCTCAAACACGTTGTCCTCAGTTACTAGCATGCACACAAATCTCTTTTCATCACTGATCCTTGCATTACTGATAGAGAGAGTGTAGTTTTCTGAGAGGTTCAATCTGTCTTTGTATTCTGGTACATCGTCGTACTGCACACTTTTCTTTGTAGAGGACCTGAAGGCAATAAATACTGGGGAACCATCGGGCTTTTCCTAAAAGTTAAAGTAACAATATATTAAAAAACAGGCATATTTAGACATTTCAGAATTACAGTCAGAGCAACAAAATTTTCTTGGTCATGTTATTCATCAAAATTTGTAGTTCTGTCCAAGAAGAATAATTTTGGATATGAGCCTCACATAAATCTTTGGTTACAGAGGATCACTCTTCATAAGGGAAAAGCTTTAAGTTCTTTTACAGGTATCAGTAAGTATACAAACATGAAAGGATGGAGCGTAAGGGTCCTAGCTTTTCTTGCATCTGAAGGACAGAATTGGTATGTTTTGAAATTGACAAGGGTTGGCCTTATGTCTAATATAAAAGAAAAATGGGTGAAAACAAATGTGTTTTGTGTTATGCTACAAAAGGGTTTTCAGCTAACTATCATAGCAACATACACTTGAGCTGCAAACAGTCATTTAGAAATCCTAGGCAATTATATTTAGCATGCTCATTACTTTAATCCATATACTTTATGTGCCCACACTTTCCAGTTTCAGTCAGAACTGACACAGCTGACCTTTACACATAACATAGTTTAATGAATCTTCATGGAGGAACAGTATATTTGCCCTTGCAAAAGGATCATGTCCATTAAAGCAATAGAATCCAATTAATCACTGAAACCCATGGTTTTGCTATCTGAGTCATAAAACTTAGCTCAGAGGGCTTTCATATAAAAACTTATTATCAAAATAAAATATAATCTGGCATATAGACTTATGCCAAGAGCACTGAGACATATAATTCATTTCTTCCTTTGCTCTCACAAACATTCTTTTACCTAATAACAATAATCAAAAATAAAGGCCAATCTCTCTTCTACTTGGGGCTTCCCAGGTGGTGCTAGTGGTAAAGGATCTGCCTGCAATGCAGGAGCCACAGGAGATGTGGGTTCGATCCCTGGGTTGGGAATATCCCTTGGAGGAGGGCATGGCAACCCACTCCAGTATTCTTGCCTGGAGAATCCCAGGAACAGAGGAGTCTGGGAGGCTACAGTCCATGGGGTTGCAAAGTATTGGACACGACTGAGCAGTTGAGCACACATGTGTGTACTCTCTTTTACTAAACTCACAAGGTCTTGAAGAAAATAAAATAAAATAAGACATTTTAAAGTATATGACAAATTTCAAGGTGTTAAGAGAAGTAACATTTAAAAAATTATTTTATTTATTACTGTTATGAACTCAATGCTTGTGACCCTCCCAAAGTTGTATGTCTAAGCCCTAACCCCCAGTGTGGGCCTTTAAGAGATGATTTGGTTTAGATGAGGTCTTGGGGATGGTACCCTCATGATGGAATTAGTGCCCTTATAAGAAGAGGAAGAAGCACAAGCACTCTCTCTCTCTCAATGAGAACACAAAGAAGAGGTCCTGTGAGCGC
>NW_024070186.1:106290704-106416308 GCF_014754425.2 Oryx dammah
AATTGGGAATAGGGCCCTGTTCAAGAACTGAATCGGCTGGCACCTTGATTTTGGACTGCTCAGCCTCCAGAACTCTGAGAAATAAACATCTGTTTATTTAAACTACCAGTCTGTGGTAGTTTGTTATTGCAGCCCAAGGTGACTAAGACAATTACTAAGCTAAAATTGGAGTTCAAAAGGTTCAGTTGGTTGAATATCTGAATACATCAGTAACATTCTCTTTAAATCTTTTAATATTGCTACAGGTTTACAGCACAAATCCTTGTACTAAATCATTCCTTCATTAAGAAAAATATGTTATATCAGTATCTTAAATTTCTATAGTTGTTCACTCATGCAAGAAATGACAGTTATTACATTTTGAGCATTTAACTATAAGCCAGGGTACTTTCTTTGGGCTTCCTGTGCATAATGGATTTAATACTCATAACAACCCTGTAAATTACACATAATACTGGCCTCATTTATAGACAATGGAGACAGAGGTTGGTTAAATAACTGGTCCAGGGCCCCAGCCAGTGTATCTCAGCAGGGCCAAGACTGGAGCTTCACAGCCTGGCTCCATTATGACTACATTATATCACTCTTGACAGCCTCAGATGCTTCTTCTGTACCAGGTACAGAGGTGGATGCTGGTGAAGAAGCAGTGGGAGTAGGGTAGGATGGAGTGCACAGGGAGGTATGATCTCCATTCACAGGGAGATTACCATGCAGCAAGAGAGAAATGAATCCATCTTTCCTCTGGGTTTGCTCCCTTTCACTCTTTCCAAATCTGCTCTTTGTCTTTCAGGTTACATTAAATTAGAGGTTGTATACTGCATCTGGGAATCAAGACTGCTTTCAGAGCATATGGCACTTCAAATATAGCTCATCAGTTTATTGCTGAAGCTTTTTATTTCATTAAGAGTTTGAAACCTGCCATTATTGTTTGTTTTCACTGCTATTGTGCCAGTTCAGTTTAGGTGAAAGGTATTCCCTGGGCATCAGAAATGTCAATAATCACGGAAGTTTCTCACCACTGGATTTCATTTATGTTAGCTCTAAGATTGACTCTAGGTGGTAGCCTCTCAGACCCTTGGGATTTTAGGATTGTGAATAGACTTTGTCCTTATAGGCCTTAACTTTGTATTTCCATTTTTATACGGAACCAGAAATAGTTAAAAATTACCCGGGGGGAGCTGGATATTAGCAGGAGGGAACAGGGAAGTGCTATGCCACCTTACATTCTTCTGCCTTCACCTGCCCCATCACAGACTGTGTTTAGAACTCAGTGGTACCACACTCACAACAGTTTACACTTTTCATGCAATTACCATGTGCCAAGTACTAGGTAAGTATTCTTATATGAATTACTTCATGTAACCTTCACAACAGTGTAAGGAAGATTATCATTATCATCTCATTTTTTTTTCCATGAGAAAGTGGGGGTTAATTCACTTATCTGGAATTCTATAGCCAGTACATGATAGATTATGTCAGTCTGACTTCAGAACCTGTACTTTAAGAGATTGTGTTTCACTACCCCTTGGATGCAACTATGCACATTTCTATTCTGTGGAACATTTGTTCTTGCAGATATCTGAGAGAAAAAGTTGTGTGGTTCAATAAACCTAAGAAATGAATGAACTCAGACAATTCATCACATAGCCGTAATATAGGAAAGGCTCTGAGAAGTATTGTAATAAAACAGTTTTCAAAAATTATTAGACTATCAAATCCTTTTCCTATTCAAATATCTTTTAACATTTCAAGGACCTAGGGAAAATTTGCCAATTGTTTTCAAAGAAACATATGTCCTATGTTCAAACTTGCAAACTACTGTGTCTTATGTGATCTAGCAGTGGGAAATGGTGACACACTGCCACTTTTTGTTGGTTTTGGTAAATAGATTGAGGTATTTTATCGGTCCAAGTTTTCCAGCCTTTCCACTTCACCTACTAGGATAGCTATCCTGCATTTCCAACCTTGACACCTGAGAAAATATGATTTTGCTATCTGTAAGAAATGAATGGATGAGATGGTTGGATGGCATCATCAGTTCGATGGACATGAGTTTGAGCAAGCTCCGGGAGTTGGTTATGGACAGGGGAGCCTGATGTGGTGTCCATGGGGTCGCAAAGAGTCAGACACGACTGAATGACTAGACTGAACTTAAAAAATGAATAAAATCAGCAATGTTAAATTTTAAAAGAAGCTACCACATCAACTGAGTTGTAAGACCAAGTACCAGAAATAGGCTTCTAATACTGATGACTAGTTTTCAGAGAACATTTGAATGCTCTGGTTCCTGATACATCTTGTCTTTAAAGTAACCACACCAAACAAAACATGAGTATGTAGAGAATGGCAACCATTTTCCTCTAAGCTTTGTCCTATACTCTCTGAATTTATTCTGGAATTCTGCCATTTCTTTTGCTTTGAACACTTCAGGGTGACTCAGACTAATTTGAGCTAAGAATAATCTGTTTATTGGTTTTATTTTAAAATAGCATTTGTTATGTAAGGAATTATTCTTTTGATATACTCAACACATTAATTTCATCTTCTTACATTTATACCCACAGTTGAATATTACTATTATGTTATTTGAAATTCACATTTACTTATAGAAGGAATTTTCTTTAAAAGGCTAGAGGCAACTAACCAAGTCCTAGATAGGTCACACTTACATATTTCCATTTGCCAAACATGAGATTCTGAGGTACATCAACTCGGCAAGGCATGATAATGGTATCTCCATATGCTGAGTTTACAGTATACCATCCAAGACCTTTAAAGGAAAGGAACAAAAGAGAGACAGAAGAGTTCAAATATTCTCTTGAAGCAGCAAAGCAAATAACTTCAGTACAAGATGCAAGTCTTAGTGAAGGTTTTGTATTATAATTTTATCCTAAATGAAATTTGTATTTCATTAAATTATGCAGTTAGAACATATTTCCTATTTAAATATCAACAGCTCTTATTTAGCTACTAAGGCTTTGAATGTCATATGATTCAAATCCATAAATCTCAATTTTACCAGGGAATAGATAAGTGCATGGGTGCATGGTAAGTTACTTCAGTTGTGTCCAATTCTTTGTGGCCCTGTGGTATGTGGCCTGCCAGGCTCCTCTGTCCATGGAATTCTCCAGGAAAGAATACTCGATTGTGTTGCCATGCCCTCCTCCTGGGAATCTTCATGACGTAGGGATAGAGCCTGCATCTCCTGCGGCTCCTGTATTGTAGGTGGATTCTTTACCACTGAGCCCCATATAAATAAGTAGTATTCACCCACTGGTGAAGCTCTGTATAAATAAGTAGTATATGCCAAAGGAACCATATAGCATCTGGGATTTATTTTCTTCAACTGTATTATATAAGGAGAAAATTCACTGTATTTCGTAGAAACATAGGACTATACAAAGAGATTAATATGCTTAAATTTTTCAAAATGGGGTTCAAATATGTTTGTGTTTTTTATTTGAAAATACTCTTAAATTTAACTTCTGGAAAATTGCAAAAGCTATCAAAAACTAAGAACAAGTACAAATAAGCCCACAACTGAATCTTAATTATAAGTGACAAAATGAGCATGAAAGTGTCCTGCTTTACTGTAGTAATGGTTAAAGTACTAGTTTTCATTTTAACTATACACAAAATATTAACATGATAAGAATCTGTAGGGAATTCCCTGGCGGTCTAGTGGTTAGAACTTTGCACTTTCACTACTAGAGTGAGGGCTCAATCCCAGGTAGGGGAGACAAGATCCTGCAAGCAAGGAGAGGGCAAAAAAGGAAAAGATTTGTAGTATGAAACGCCTTCATGAAATGATTACACTGCTTTTTTGGTAGACAATCTAACTTGTTACTAAAGTACAGAAAAATTCCTTATTCAATACTTTATTGAAAAGCGTGCAAATTGTAACTAATTGAATTATCAATAATTTCCACATTTTCCATAGATGTGTAACATACTACTCAAATTTATGACATTTACAGAAACATAGGCATTTAACTTGGCAATATTATAGTATTTAGGAAATCTAGCAGATTTTTTTACCTTACTTTATTTACAACTGTCTTTAAGATTAGATATATTTACAATTGTTTAATTGTATTAAATGATTTAATATCTATTAAGATACCTCACTAGGCTTCCCTAGTGGCTCAGATGACACCAGTATTCTTGCCTGGAAAATCCCATGGACCGCGGAGCCTGGTAGGCTACCGTCCATGGGGTCGCAAAGAGTCGGACGCGACTGGGCGACTTCACTTAAGATAACCTCATAATGGGATGCAGAATGTGAAGGGGCTAACTAAATTGAAGAGAAAAACAAACGATATTTTGTCCACCAGGTGGTGCTAAAGTGCAAAGCTAAGGCAATGTACAGTACATAAAAAAGACCATCTTATGACTTTCTGAACAAACAAGACAGGGTGGATACTATCTTTCACTGTTATCCATCAGTCACAACATGTACAAAAATTTCATATTAACCTTAGTAAAGAAAGAAAAGGAATTCTGTCAACTGAGAAAGGTACTTTCCTGTAAAGCAATTTTGCTCCAGTGAACAAAAACATTACAGAGAACACAAATTTTCACAAAAATAAACCACACAACTACTTTTCAGGATTTTTAATATCGTTAAAATGAAGAATACAAAGTATAGTATAAGCCATAGAATATGTTTTTAACTTGCTATTATAGACAAAATTTGACTAAAACTTTCATTACATATTATTTTATAATGAAAAATTAAATTTTTTCACCAATAATTTTCAATTGTTTAATGTCAATCATATTGTGATTTAAATTTCTTTTTACAATAAATCATTGAAGGGCATAAGACTGTAAATGAAGAAATGGTCTCTTCAGCTTTATTAAAATAAAAATTGTAAGGATTTAGACATGTGGTTTCAGACAAGCAAACTTCTGGCAGTTAAGAAAGTGCTTTATTTCACAAAGTAGAACTTGGTTTTGTACAATACTTTGGCTCCTAAATGTGGAACTTGTATCATGTACTTCAGGATCTGTTAAAGGACTGTACACAGAATCTTCCAAGCCATGGAAACAATTTTGTGATTTAGTATTTTTTTTTCATGAGTATATAGCAAGACACTTGAATATGTAATGACTCTAGAAAGTTAGACAGTTGTGAATCTCTTCCTTAAATTATGGTAAGACATGCATGTCTAATTATTTTCTGTATTATAAAAACATCTTCTTATGACAACTGATGGTGTTCCCATGGTTGGTCCAGGAGTGAAAACAGATTACAGGGCTTAGGTACCAATGAGGTGATCCTTTACTAGGTAAAGGGAAATAAAAAATGCCTTTTCCAAAAAATGTAATGCTCTACTCTATCTTACAGACCATTTTTCTTTCCTCTTCTCTATAAAGCTTCAATATACAGCAAGCTTTATAATTTTATAATTGATTTAAAATTTTAAAATGTTATAATTTTATAATTGAAATTAAACCTATGTGAATTTCAAGTACATAATGTATTAGCATGATGAAAGCACAATTAAAGCAGGGAAGGGAACACATTTTTTTTAACCACAGTATCGCAAGAATAATTTCTGGCACTTAATGGGCATCTAATAAGATAATTTATCATTTGATCTTGTGGAGTCCTTTCCATTTTAGTTATCAAATTAGCATCTTTAAAATCAGAGAGGCATTGACAACACTGGAACTTTCAAAATTCTTATTCCTGTCACCTACTGTAAAGGCTGTCATGTACTGCCATCAATGTTTAGGGAACATGGATTTGAGCTTGAATGGCATGCTCTTACTTGAAGAAAAACAAACACAAATTCGATGTTTTTATGAGCTTATGGATAAGAACATTTCTTCCTTCCCTTTCAAGAGAAATGAAGGACTGTTTGTGCTCCATGATTTGCAAAAGTCCCTAAGAAATACCTTTTCCTTACCTGTGATGACCATAAAACAGAGTTGTTTTTTAAAGTATTTGCAAAGTTATGGATTGGGTCTTTTACTGACAGCTTGATATCCAAAATTATCCATGACAGGACTTCCCAGAAACATAGAGCAATAAGACATTTGACAAGAATGAGCACAGTAGGTAAAAGAACAAGAGAGAAGACAGCAAAGCCCTGGTCCACAGATTGAAGGCAGAATGAGTGATAATCATTTGGAAGGCATTAGGAGCCACAATCACAATGATTTTAGAAATAATTTTCAAGTTTGCCATATTCGTCAACTTTCCTCTTCAGGTAGGAATATAATGGCTTCCAGGTTCATCTGAAAGAAAGACTTGTACATGTGGGAGAGCTAATATCGTTGACCCTCTAGGGATAAAGTAGCTATAAAGACTACTATGATTTCATGATACATTGGCTTCCTGACCCCTCTAGGGCATCTCAGTCTTTGAGATGAAGTGCCAGGTAGACCCAAAACACCTGTCAACACAAATAATTCTGTTTATACTTTTCATGGAAGCAAGAGATTTTATCTTTGAATTGCCAAGTCTGAATTAAATTTAGCTTACTAGAATCCGCCTGCAATTACTTCCTTGTAATATTAGTTTGTTAAATTATTCATGGCTTTGTAGTCTAGAGATTATTGGATATTATTGCAAATATAGAATACCTATGATGTCCTTTCTCAAAGAGACTAAATAGAAAATATAGAAGGAAATGTGTGTGTGCACAAGGGTTTGCATTTCTGTTCTATACATGTTATGTCTATATGTACATTTCAGAAGATACTTGAAACTGGGCTAAAGCACCTTCTGTATTAAATGTGTTCTAAAAATTTAGTGTAATGTTATTCATTATTATTTCTGTTGCTATCAAAATGTCATGACATAGAATAAAACATAAATATGTGCTATGCTTGAATAGCATTGTGTAGTTATTTAGTCATTCTTATGAAGAGTTATTAGCTACAGATAAAGAACTATAGAACTAGAAAGGTGACATAGGAGAATTCAGTGAGAAAAAAATAAGACAAGCACAGACCAATGAAAATCTCTTGACCAAATAATTTCACATATAGAATTCTCAGGCAAGTGATCATAAAATACAAGATAATTATAGTTATGCATTTTATACAGCTAATAATTTAAAGAGGCACTAAAACAGACTCTGGCAACCTTTTGAAGTCAGGTGAATGCTTTATATTTTTAATTAAAATAATAAAACTGTAATAATTTGGGCCATATTGGTGAGAATTTCTTTTTCTGTGTAGAGTAATTCTTAAGGATGGTCAACGTCTGAGTAATCATTCTCTTTGCATTGTTGACAAATAGACATCTGCATTGAGGTCACTTAAAAGTCAGAATCTGCTACCATATTTCAAGCGGAAGTGCAACAAATAATATAGAATAGTATAAGACCAAAATTCATCAGAGTCTGTTTTACATGCTGTAATTTAGTGTGGTTAATTATTTTTTATTGCACTGATACTCTGAAAGCATCATCATCCTTAAAAGCATTTTTTTTTTTTTTTTTAGCTCTGTAGCTCTGGTCGGTGCCTAAGAAGGGTAAATCATTTTACAATTGGCTCAGAGCTTATGACATAAAAACTAAATTCCAGTTCTACAGAAATGTTAGAGAAATTTATTTGTGCAAATGAACTGTTGGGGGAGGAAGTAGGTTAAAATGAGAGTTATCCTTAGAAATTACTTTCCTATGTATTTAATTTTGACAAACATGCCAGTGTCCCTATTTGCTTTATTAATGAATAAGATATGTACAACTCTAATTAAAACAGGTAGTGTTTCTTAATTTCATCACTGTTGACATTTGGGGCTGAATAAATCTTTACTGTGGGGGGCTGTCCTACATAATTCTAGCAGCACCCCTGTCTCTGCCCCTCAGATATCAATAGCACCTTCTTCTCAGTAAGAGAACAGGAAAATCTTCAATCATGGCAAATGTCCCTGGGAGGCAAAACTGCCCCCAGAAATCCCAACTAGTTAAGAACTACTGGTTTGGACCTTCATTCATTTAATAAAACTGTGGTTTCTAATAAAGGGATCATTGTTGTAAAATAGAATCTTAGTGTAGGACTAAATAATCACTGAATATGAATGAAGGGATGGAGGAAGCAATTGCACATAATAACATCTATCAAATTGGTTTTCGTCAGAGAAACATATTATATTAAACTATGATAGGAGGATTGATTTCTGACTTTGAAACATTGGGATCCAATCCAATCTAAAAAATTACAAAAAATCTATTTCATAGAAATCTACTTCATATATTCATTATAATGAAACACAAATTGTATCTACTATATATGCTTTCTAAAGTGTAAATATTACATGTATCTTATTTGATATGATAAAATATAATAGCTCTAGTGACAGAAGATTAAGCTAATGTCTTTAAAGAGTTTTCCAAACCTGATTTTATGATTCAATGACATAATTATATCTCACAATTCCTCTCATAAACTATTATATTAAACAAGAGTTTAAAATCTTTGTCAAGGTCATGTAATATACAACAAGTAAGATTTCTGTGTGTGTGCATGCATGTGCATGTGTGATATGAGTTCTTGTAAGAGGAGAGCGAAAAAGTTGGCTTAAAGCTCAACATTAACAAAACGAAGATCATGGCATCTTGTCCCATTACTTCATGGGAAATAGATGGGGAAACAGTGGAAACAGTGTCAGACTTTATTTTTTTGGGCTCCAAAATCACTGCAGATGGTGACTGCAGCCATGAAATTAAAAGACGCTTACTCCTTGGAAGAAAAGTTATGACCAACCTAGATAGCATATTCAAAAGCAGAGACATTACTTTGCCAACAAAGGTCCATCTAGTCTAGGCTATGGTTTTTCCTGTGGTCATGTATGGATGTGAGAGTTGGACTGTGAAGAAGGCTGAGCGCCGAAAAATTGATGCTTTTGAACTGTGGTGTTGGAGAAGACTCTTGAGAGTCCCTTGGACTGCAAGGAGATCCAACCAGTCCATTCTGAAGGAGATCAACCCTGGGATTTCTTTGGAAGGAATGATGCTGAAGCTGAAACTCCAGTATTTTGGCCACCTCATGAGAAGAGTTGACTCATTGGAAGAGACTCTGATGCTGGGAGGGATTAGGGGCAGGAGGAGAAAGGGACGACAGAGGATGAGATGGCTGGATGGCATCACGGACTCGATGGACATGAGTCTGAGTGAACTCCGGGAGATGGTGATGGACAGGGAGGCCTGGCGTGCTGCTATTCATGGTGTCGCAAAGAGTCGGACACGACTGAGAGACTGAACTGAACTGAACTGAATAACTTGGTTGCCTGGCAGATGGGAGAAGACATCTGAGGGAATCCAATGTCACTTTGTGAAACTGAGAAAACAGTTATGCAGCCCCCTTTTTCTTGTTCAATTTCCCTTCATAAATGTGGCCACATGGGGGGTCAAGTTGGGTCTTTGCTGAATCAGAATTAGGAATACAGTTTTTCAAAGTTTACTTGCTACATTGCCTTTTATAAGTATTATATATCATAATGTAGGTATAGTTGTGCAATGCATACATATCAGAAAAATAGTAATTTTTCCTTTCTTTTTCTCTCACCAGTTGCTACAATTTTAGATATGCATTGTGTGCATACGTGCTTCAGTCATGTCTGACTCCTTGCAACCCTTTATACTGTAGCCTGCCGGCTCCTTTGTCCATGGAATTTTCCAGGCAATAATACTGGGGTGGGTAACAAGGGGATCTTTCCAATGCAGGGATGAACTCGCATATCTTGCATCTCCGCCATTGCAGATGGATTCTTTACCATTGAGCCACTGAGGAAGCCCCATAAATGCATTATATTATGTCTTTTAGATAAATGGTTAGGCCACTGTGGAATCACATTCAGATGAAAAAAATCTTTTTACTAAATTATAAAATACTGCTAGTATTCAGGAATACACTATAATATATGTGTTTTTAACATTACTTCCAAGTTTGGCATGTTATAATGCTCAAAATATTTATCTTTTTAGTGGAGTATAGGTCAATTTAATAATCCATATTATATCACAGAAGGGACATCTAGAAAAACAATACAATTAAAAAAAAATAGTAACCAGTTTGCATTACTATGCTGAAAATTACCTTCTCAATTTACCATGTGAAAATAAAAGTGAAAGTTACTCAGTTGTGTCTGACTCTTTGTGATCCAGTCCATGGAATTATCCAGGCTAGAATACTGGAGTAGTTAGCCTTTCCCTTCTTCAGGGGATCTTCCCAACCCACAGATCGAACCCTGGTCTCCCACATTGCAAGCGGATTCTTTACCTGCTGAGCTTCAAGGGAAGCCCAAGAATATTGGAGTGGGTAGCCTATACCATGCCTTATTATATAAATATCCTAAGCATATAATGATCTATAAGCTTGATGAGTCACACTTATTTCCACTTAGTTTAGGTTTTACTTCATCTCTGCTTCATTTTTTATCATTGCTCCTTGGGACCATCTGCTTTGACTGAATTCCTACATATTCTTCAAGGCCCATCTCAAAAAGTCACGTATTTATACATTAAACAAGCATCAAGTGTTTACTGAACACCTACTACAATCAACACCTACTACTACTACAAGCATTTAATGAACACCTACTACAGCCAACACCTACTGCTACTACCAGGGCTTCGCTGATAGCTCAGTTAGTAAAGAAGTTGCCTGCGATGCAGGAGACCCTGGTTCAATTCCTGGGTTGGGAAGATCCCCTGGAGAAGGGATAGGCTACCCACTCTAGTATTCTTGGGCTTCCCTTGTGGCTCAGTTGGTGAAGAATCTGCCTGCAATGTAGGAGACTGGGGTTCAATCCCTGGTTTGGGAAGATCCCCATTTTTTATTATAGTAATTTTGACAAATTGTATCTTTGACCCTCATAAGGAACATGTCCTAAAAGTGGCAGTTTACTCAAATTCATAAATGCACATAAAATGTTCTTAATAAAATGCAATAAACTGTTACTTTTTTTTTTTTTTTTACTTTTTCTTTCCTTTTACCATCAACAGCAGCATTTGGATTCCATTTGGGGTCACTTTTAAATTATAAAGCAAAAATTTTACTTAGAAATTACTTAAAAGCAACAAATGATTTAATTTATGGACTTTTTTCTTACTTTTTGTGAAATGCCTCAGGAATTTTAAACCAGCAAAACACAAACTCTACTGTACTTGTTAGAATTTCTTAACTTGGGATCCATAAATGGACCTTATGGTATCTATGAATCCTCTAAAGTTATTTTTTAAAAAACCCAAATTGTAGTATACTGAAGCATCTCTTTTTAAAGAAAGAGAATTCAGAACTTTTATTAGATTGTCAAAGATTGCCTTGAATTAAAAAATAAAATATTTAAGGTTCATTCTAAATTGAATAGAACTTATGGAAGCATAATTTGATGGTATCTATCAAATTTTAAAATGCAAATACCCTTTGATCCAGTAATTATGCTATTGAGGATCTAGCCTACAAAAAGTTTTTGCACAAGTGCATGATTGTATATAAAGATAACATAGAATTATTTTGAATACTAAACAACTGAGGAAATTAATGTCCATTAAGACAGAAATATAAGCTAGAGGGTGTATCTACACAATGCTCTCCATGAGCCCACTGAAACAAATAGGCAAATACACTGTTTTCCTTTTTGTCTGTATATATTTCAGTATTTATTCTTTATCATTCATTATGGCTACTGAGTGCTCACTTTGTGCCAAGGGCTGTCTAGGGTAGGCAATTCACAATGACAAAAGGAAAACACCCTGTACTCAGAATTTATTTTCTATATATATATATATATATATATATATATATATATTATATATGAAGTTTAATTTCTTTTCAAAAGAGGGAGAAATTATCAGTTTAATTTATCCACTATGCTGCAACCTATTTGAAGGAAAAACCTACATTGCCCTCACTTTGAAATTCATCACAGCACCATGAAGGTTGCAGGTGCTCAATAATAATGGGTAAAATAAAGCCCCATTGCAGTGCACTGAAAGGAACTCTATCAGATCATATTCTTACAGCCCTTAATTTTTAGTCTTCATTTAACAGTTCAGAAAACCATATACTATTCTTTGGGATTCTAGGGAATCCGGGAAGGTGGAGATAAAGCAGATACTGAAGTAATTAGAATTCAGTATCTTAGCATTGTCCTCCACTAACAAGCTATTGTGTTTTAAAAATATTTTCAATGGAATAAAACATACACTCAAAACAGTGCACCAACCTAGATTTACATTTGAAATGTCACCAACAGCATCAGGATTTAGGGTTTCTTTAACAGTTCTCTTCATATTCTTTGTTCTGAAGATGAGACTAGGGTTTCCAAAAATGTGTTTCACAGGGGAGCTGTGTGTCACCAAGTCCTCATTCCACAGTGATGAGTTTTTGACTGGACTATACAGTCTCTGTAAACACTGGTCCCTTTGTGGGGACAAACTCAAAAAAAATTACTTAAAAAACACTTCATGCTCTATGGCGAGGCAGGGGGAAGGCAAGAAGACTACATTGAACCAGAAATTTAAAATTTGCATATGAAAATAACAATCTTCTATATTTTATTTTAAAATGGAGTTTCATAGTAAAGGAGACTAAAGAAAAGAATGTTTAATCATGTTTCCCTTTGTATTCTACAGTTCACACATTATAATAATTACAAATATTTATGTAACTAATAATTTATGTAAGTTGAAATTCATAAAGTTGACTATTTTCTACTATCATGCTTCTGTCCTAATTATCTAGGACTTGATGCTATGTCATTAAGGAATTAATTAATCAATACAATGAAAAGAATCAGTAAAATATTATTATCCTTTTGTTTCTCTCCCCCAATTCAATTTCCTGCATTAATTCTTGCATTGTCTCTATTCAGATCCTGAGGACTTCATTTGGGAACCAGCTTAACTAAAGAGGTAGGTAGAAGAAACCCCTATTTGAATACTGCCCCATATTAGATGCAAAAGAAAGATGAAAACATTTATGCTCCAAGTTTAACTAATTGTATCAGTTCTATTTGAATACTGAAAAGTTACATTTTCCTGTGCATTTTCCCATGTAAGTTGTATTTAAATTGTGAATATGGCTTAATTGTTTTAGCAAAGACAATAACTGTACTGTGTATTCACGAAAACACTATCAACAGGAAAGCAGGCACAATGCTTCACAAAAGACCTTAAGTGCATCATCTGAAGTAATGGAAATTTTTGGAATTTAGTGTAGAGTCTGTCTCCAGAAAGAGTTCATAGTTATTGTGACATTATTAAATTTGTTGTCTGCAAATAATTTAATGCCCTGACAACAAAAAGACCTCTTGATTTGAGATAATCAAAGCTGTCCTTGATAACACTCTCCAACTCCCAAACAACAAACTCCTAATAGCTTTTACATTTCTCAAATGTCTCAGAAAAAAACATATCATAAATACTTTTAGCCAGTAAGATCATCATTGTTTTCAGAGAGCTTCTGTTAATAATAGCTTGTGCTAATTTTATTGCTTTAGCATTTAAAGTAATATTCAATAGCATTAGAGTATTTTACCCAATAATTGAGGTAATGAATTACAGGGAGGATAGCAAATAAATTGTTAGGGCTCCTGAACAAGCAGAGTAGTAAACTTTTGCTTCCTAATTGGTTGAGTGATCTTGTCCAAGATG
Organism: Oryx dammah; assembly: GCF_014754425.2. Classification (NCBI taxonomy): domain Eukaryota; kingdom Metazoa; phylum Chordata; class Mammalia; order Artiodactyla; family Bovidae; genus Oryx; species Oryx dammah. The sequence goes on from NW_024070186.1 coordinate 106,304,321, forward strand.
CCTGCTTCTGGAATATTCCTGGTTAAGTATTTAACTAGGCTCCAAAAAATGTTTACATAGGTTGAAATAGCTTTTTGCTCTTTTCTTCACATGAATCCCAATTAGCACTGCCTATGTCTCCTGAGGATATAGATTTGTACAATCAAACATGGTAAATAATAAAGGTTAAAAAGCTATTTAATAGATTTCCCCACATATTTCGTGAAGATTGCTAGCTGATTTCCAGGACTTAGATTTGTGTAAATTCCATGCTTTTAAATTGGCAACTTCCCACAGGGGTTGTAATATAAGTTAAGGTCATAGGAAGAAAATGATGGCTTTGTATGGCATTTGCCCCTTTTTAAGAACTAAACTCAGCTTACTATGAAATCTAGTTTTCTAGTTCTGATGAGGAAGACGAAATAGAAACATTTGTCCAATATATTTTTTGAAAGCAATTAAGGCCAAAGGAAAAATAAAATTTTCTTTAAAAAATTTAAAAGTAAAACAAATGGTTGCATAATAGGAAGTCAACATAATCTACTACATAAAAATGAAATCATCCTCCAGTCTTAAGAGGTTTTGTGTTGCTTCAAGGACAGTTAAGTATAGAGAATGGTACCCACTGTAGCTTGTCTACAGCACAGGCTCAGTGGTATTGCTCTGAAATGCATGAACTTAGACAATATTAACAATAACTTTGATATATTCCACTTTCCCTGACAGTCATTACTCTTAATTGATGAGTGGGAGGAAAAGTGAGAAAGAGAACAAGATAATTTAGGAAGGCAATGAGTAGAAATGAGAAATATAGGAAGTTGTATTGAAAGGTAGTTTTAATCTTTTCTAAGGATATCAGAAAGGGGAAATGCTTTTAAAGACCTTGTAAAATCTGGACCTTAATTTGGCTAAGCTTTGAAACTCTCCCTTACTCTCAAAGATTTTTAACTTGCTGAACACTCTGTAATCCCAGAGGCTCACTGTAACTTTAAAATATGTCATATTTATACTGTGATTTAGGAAAAGGTTTAATGATCCGCTGAGTTTCTGGAAGACTAACCATCATGGACAAAATGGCAAAAACAATAACAACAACAAACACCTAGAAAGGTAAGCAAGTTCTTACAGCAAGAAATGGCTCTTCTGCATTCAGCTGAATTATCTAGGCCAAAATACCAGAGTGGGTAGCTTTTCCCTTCTCCAGGGATCTTTCCAACCTGGGATCAAACCCAGGTCTTCTGCATTGCAGGCAGATTCTTTACCAGCTGAGCCACAAGGGAACTGGCCTTCTAGTAGGTTATTGGATCCTAGAAAATTCAGATTGCAATAGGGATGTAGTGGAAAAAAAAAAAATAAAACCTACAGTTTGATTTTGTAAGGAGTTAGGTTAGCCACATTAAAAGCAAAAATTACATTAGAGCAATGATAGCAATAATAATGGACATTTTATGGTGCTTTATAGTTTGTAGCACTCTTTTATGTATATTGTACATTTTTGCATTTGAGTCTCACAATAGCCCTATACAATGAACAAATAAATGTTTATGGTAAACACATACTATGATGCTTCCTTTGCTGATGGGATCCTGTTCACTCTTCAAAGCCAAGAGACTACTACACAAGAGACAACACCAACGACGTCAAGCCAGTATGTAGTGAAGCTAGAGTGCCAAATTAATTCTCACCTGAAGTCCAATACTCATCACTATTAGATACACAGAAAATGATGACATGTTCTTATTTCATTTGAAATTGTGGTTAAGTTAGGAATATTGTTTGAAAAGTATAAAATGCTTTCCATGTGTATTAGTAAATAAAACTTTCATATTTAACATTATAAAACCTATAGATCAGAAGGACAGAAGGACTAGCAAGAAAATAAACTATCAAGTTTACCACCTCTTTCTCAATTGGATGTTATATACCAACCGGGCATTTATTGCCAGGAATATGTGAAGTCTTGTCTATGATAGCTCATCTGATTCTCAGAACACAACAGAAAATTGCTAATATCTAAGATAGATTTCTTTCATATAAGGAATCAGAGGTATAATAAGGCTTTTAAGTGTAGACAAGGCACCTTGACAGGTAGAGTAGCACTTTATTTAAGCATTTCAAATACCCAGCACCATAGAGATAATAGAGTAGACTACCAAGAAAAATTTATTGGATGAATAAAATGAAGGTTAGGATTCAAATCAAGTCTAACTTCAAAACTCATGCCTTTCCTCTCCATCAAAAATAGTTTTCACAGTTACAAGTTTTTGAAACTTTTTACTTTTTATTGGGGGTATAGTTGACTTACAATGTTGTTTTAGTTTCTAGTGTTGTAGTTTAGTCTGGATTGTAGCCTGCCAGGCTCCTCAGTCCATGGGATTTCCCGGACAAGAATACTAGAGTAGGTTGCCATTTCTTCTCCAGGGGAACTGCCTGACCCAGGAATCGAACCCAGATCTCCTGCATTAAAGGACTATTTTTTACTGACTGAGCTATGAGGGAATTCCATCAAAGTAAATAACTTTATCAAAGTAAAGCAGTTATACATATACATACATCCACTCTTTTTTAGATCCGTTTCCCATATAGAGAAGCATCCTTTTCCCATTATAGAGTATTGAGTAGAGTTCCTTGTACTGAGTTGAAAATGTTTAAGTACACAAAAAACCTTAACATAATGTTTATTCATAATTGCCAAAATCTGGAAGCAACCAAGATGTCCTTCAGTAGTGAATGGATAAACTAGGTGGTACATACAATGGAATATCAGTAATAAAAAGAAATGAGCTACCAAGCTCATGAAAAGACAAAGGAAATTTAAATGTACATTGCCAAGTGAAAGAAGTCAATCTGATGGATCTTCTGTATCAATCTGTATGACTTTGACATTATACAGAAAGGTGAAACTATGGAGATAGTAAGGAGAGGAGTTCCCATGGGTTTGATGAGAGGAAGGATGGGATGGATAGAGAGAGCACAAAGAATGTTTTGAGTAGTGAAATTAATCTGATACTATGATGGTAGATACAAATCATTATACATTTGTCAAAACCAATACAACATACAACACAAAGAGGAAAACATATATAAATTATAGATTTTACTTAATAATAATAATGTGGCAATATTGACCCCTCAGGTGTAACAAATGTACCACACTTATGCAAGATGTTAATAATAGGGAAATGGGGGATGGGGAATGTTTAAGAGTATAGGGGAATTCTCTTCTTTCTATTGAATTTTTCTATAATCCTAAAACAGATAAAAATACTCCATTTATTAAGAAGAACAATGCACATAGTTTCTTCAGCCTATGAAATGTATACATTCTATATTCAGACAATCTCATTTAAATTCCTTTGGTTAAGATGGAAGGAAGGAAATAAAATCATCAAGGACAAAGCTTTGCATCCACCAGCAAAGGTGATCTCTGTCTAACCAGCGGCATCCCCAGGCAGCTCTCTGCAGGTGCTGCCAACACCAAGACCTCTGCTGAACAGTGTCCTGGCTGGTTGTGCTGCAGCAGGAAATGGCATTTTATGATTATGTTTTCTACATATTCTCAGTCCCACGAAGGTGCTAATATATTTGGTTCCTCTTTGGATTAAAAGAGATAATGTCTTTGATAATTTGTTCATGGTTACTGCTCGGGAAGATAATGGTGCTCAAAATCCCCCTAAACTTCATATTATAACATTACCTCCTTGGCTCTGCTATTCTTAACAGGTTTTAAAGACAGTAGTATCATTAAGGTTAAAAAAAATTCACTGTTCCTACATGTTAAAAGAATACCAGGTTACAGAGATGAGCTGCTGGAGTGTTAGCAAGGCTTCATGTTATATCATGTGTTTGGTTTATGAATCTCATTTGAGTTCTATAACTGAAAATACTCCTAAAGCTTCCTCTCAAGGAAGAAATTAATTAAAAACAAACAAACCAAATAGAAATGACTGGGATGCTTAGACTGTGTCACTGTCTGAAAATCCAATGACAATTTTCAAGTTAGTTCCCCCTTAAGAGCTTTATCAAAACATGCTGTAAGTGTGCATTCTTCAGCTACAATTTTACCTGTGTATAAAGAACAGATGATAAAGAACATCTCTGAAATCAGCTTTAAAATGTTTTCTTCATTATCATTTTTTCAATTGTCAGTAGCCTCAACATACAAGTATGAATATTGATGTATATTCAATCTCTCTCTGGAATGGAATATATATATTCCATACCTTTATAGGTAATCAGTATGATTTTAGAATTTGTTATTCAGAAATTCATTGTTTCTTATCTCTAACCGAGAGATATTTTACAAAATAAATTTCCAACCCAACATCATACCTAATAGTCACCCAAGGCAAACCTATACAGTCAATGAAAATAACTCATACACAAGTACTTCAGAAAGATATCACAAGGGAAGTGTGCTATTCATTCTAAAACCTTTATAGCTAAAAGATAATTTATAATGATGTATATTGGAAAGCCAGTGCAATCTACTGAAAATGGAAAATTGCATGTGCCTGAAGAATAGTCTATACTAATTACAAGTTAAACATTTATCCAATATTGATGTAACTGAGAAACTATAAAAGATATATGCTAAACACCAAGATCCACAGTTTGCATCTCAATATAAACATTTTATTATTGACTTGTGCCATATTTTCCTTAATTTTTTCTAAAAGCCTATGAAAATAAAATTTCTTTAACCCAAAAGATTCTATTTCATGTAATTTATAAATGCATTTTACCATAAAGCAATTGGTTGGCTACAATATGTCAGATACTGAATTCCTGTTCAGCACACAAACAAATAAATTATCTATTCGAAGGAGATTAAAATCTAGAAAAAGAGGCAACAGACAACTCTACACAGGTATGATTCCAGCCCTGATACTAAGAAGGTAAGTGACCTACAGAGTTAGTTGAACTGGATGTTCTCATGTTTTCCAACCATTAAATGGAAGATAATAGTATCAAGCTCAAAGGGTTATTGTGAATATTAAATAAATTAATGTGTAAGCTGTTTAAAGGCTTTCTATGGTGGCTCCAACAGTAAACAATCTGCTTGCAATGCAGGAGACCCGGGTCCAATCCCTGGGTTGGGAAGATCCCCTGGAGAAGGAAATGGAAACCCTGGAAACACTGGAGTGGGTTGCCATTTCCTTCTCCAATGCATGAAAGTGAAAAGTGAAAGTGAAGTCACTGAGTCGTGTCCAACTCTCAGCAACCCCATGGACTGCAGCCTACCAGGCTCCTCCGTCCATGGGAGTTTCCAGGCAAGAGTACTGGAGTGGGGTGCCATTGCCTTCCCGATGTACACTGTTTGGGGGAATGTAAATGGGTACAGCCATCATGGTAAAGTACAGATATAAACAGAAATACCATATGATCCACAACCCACTTCTTGGTATATATCCAAGAAAACAAAATGACTATGTCTAAGTGATATTACACTCTCACAGTCACTGTGGCATTATTCACAGTAGCCAAGATATGTAAACAATTTAAATGTCCATCAATAAAGAAAATGTGACACACACACATACATACAAATGTTCAGTTCAGCCTTAAAAAATAATAAGGAAATTTTGCCATTTGTGACAACATGGATGAATCTAGACATTTCACTGAGTGAAATAAGCCAGACACAAAAAGACAAGCACTGCATATGTTGAACATAAAAAGCCCAACACACAGAAAGAGAGAGTAAAATGGTGGTTGCTAGGGCTTGGGTGAAGGGGAAATGGGGAGATGCTGGTCGAAGGCTACAAGCTTTCAGTTATGAGTAAGTTCTGGATACCTAATGTGCACGCATGTGTGCTTAGTCGCTCAGTCATGTCTGACTCCTGTGACCCCATGGACTGTAGCCCACCAGGTTCCTCTGTCCACAGGATTCTCGAGGCAAGAATACTGGGGTGGGTTGCCATACCCTTCTCCAGGGGATCTTCCCCAATAAGGGATCAAACCCGGGTCTCCTTCATTGTAGGAGGATTCTTGACTGGCTGAGCCACAAGTGATTATAATTAATAGTAATGTACACATGAAATTTGCTCAGATTAGATATGAAGGTTCTCACTATATCCCCCCAACAACACACAAAGGGAAACTATGTGAGGTGACAGATACATTGATTAGCTTAAATGTGGTAATCACAACGCAATATGTGTATCAAAGCATCATGTTATGCACTTCGTACACATACAATTATTTTCTGTCAATAATATCTCAGTAAAACTCAAAATGTTAGGTATTATACCTCTATTTTTTTTATTATTTAGTGGAATTAAAGAGATTATGTGCCAAATGTTGTACAAGCAGAGGAGAGATTGATGAATAGACTGAAGAAGGCTTTATTCCAAAAGGACATTCATATTGACCTTCACAGACACAGATTTCTTCAAGTGAGAAGGAGAATGAAGGAAAGCACATGCAGATGAAACGCTGGGAACAAGAGGTATGATCTCATTCAGCCAGTGTGGTTAAAACTTAGGGCATGTGGGAGGTAACGGAAGGAAATACAGCTGGGAAGGTTGCTTCTGGAGTGATACTAGGAAAGCCCTTAAACAACAGCTTAAATAATCTGGATTCTACCCTATAAAGAATGTGGAAGCAATAAAAGGGTTTTTGGTGTATTTTAAGGATGGCAGTGAAGTGGTCAGATTTTTGCTGTTGAAAATTCTCCTTAGCAGAGTATTGTGGAAGATAATCAACTGCAGAATAGACTAGGGGATGGTAACCTTGTTAGAAACTTAAAATGTTTAGAAGGTCAAGTAATCATAGTGAAATATGGCAAGAGAATGAAGAAGAGAAAGCACAGTGAGGAAACATTTCCAAACTGGAATCTATGTGAGCTTCATGTGATCACTAAGTTCACATTTCCTAACCTAGTTGGGTACACTGCTCATGTGAAGAAGAGATAACACTTTGTCTTGTAGAAGCACATCACACACCATGTGTGAAATCACACACGAACTAGGCAAATAGGAGAGCTGCCTTTTTATGTTAGCTTTTTGGAAAAAGCTTGAGACTAAACAATCAGAACCGTCCAAAGCAAATATTAAGTCTGGTGGTGTTAAGTGCTTGGATTTCTAAATGCAAATTGTTAATGTAACTTACATTTTGGTTTTAACACATGCAAGCCCTTTTTGGTAAACACCTCAAAATACAGAAAGAGAAAAGCCATGGTGCTGGAACGTATATAGTCCTAAAGAAATTTTCCTGCTTATTATTTCCCTAAGGCTTTGTGTTTACCAGTTAGAACTTTTGATGAAAAAAGCAAAAATGAAATGTAAAAGAAAAAGACCTACAATATTGAGCTTTTATGTCACTACTATTTTTTCTTTTCTAGAGCAGTTTCTGAATTCAATTGGGATTCCAGAAGTGTTTCTTCAAGCACTGATGAGTGGGTCAAGGACCTCATAAAGCTCTGATATAAAGTACAAAGCCTAATACTATGTATAAAATAGATAACTAATGAGAATATGATGTATAGCACAGGGAACTCTGCTTAATGAACTGTAGTGACCTGAAAGGGAAGGAAGTCCAAAAGAAAGACAATATATGTATAAGTGAGCTTCCTTGGTGGCTCAGGTATTAAAGAGTCCACCTTCAATGTAGGAGACCCAGATTTGATCCCTGGGTTGGGAAGATCCCCTGGAGGAGGAAATGGCAATGCACTCCAGTATTCTTGCCTGGAGAATTCCATGGACAGAGGAGCCTAGTGGGCTAACATCCATGCTGTCACAAAGAGATGGACATGAACGGGTGACGCGGGTGACTTTCACTTTCTTCATGTGTATATGATTAGCTGATTCATTCTGTGGTACAGTAGAAACTAACACAACATTGTAAAGCAATTATACTCCAATAAAAATTAATTAAAAATACAAAGCCATTGTACTATTATAGTTTAAACATTCCAATTCAAGTGACAGTGTGACCAAAGATGGTTGCCAAAGACTATAAAGGGAGAGGGTGGGAAATATTATTTCTATATCTTTCAAATATCCCTTCCAGAAGTTGCTGGTAGCTGGGAGTTAGCAGCCTCTGGTGTTCTCTTTCTTTCCTTGCTGTACAAAAGCATAATCGAACAATCTGTGCCCTTGTCTGCCAGGAAGTCAATTAATTCGACTAACCTGCACCTGCCTGTCTAACGTCCTTTCTCCTGTTCACCATTTAGCTGCTTCTGTGTGCTCTCCTTAAATGCCTGGACTGTAGGAAATGATTTCCAAATTATGGCCTCAAGTCCCCAGGATCATGGACTGTCATCTCCATCCACTTTTTCATTCTTAAAATGTCTGCCATTGATGCGGTAGAGTAGAATATAAACTGTCTTCATTAAAAATTCAGTATAAAATATTGAATCTGCAACTCATAGTTGAATGAACTCTGGTGTGGTAGTCTAGGAACCTGAGTTCTTGTGTCATATTTACCTTGAAATCATTGAGAATCTGCTTTCCTAGCCCTCCATTTATTCGTGTATAATATGATATAAAACAGGGCTTAAATATTCTAGGCTTAACATTCCCAAATATGAGAAAAGGATTCCCATATTGGATTCTCACAAAGAATTCTCGTTAATTTTCAGCTGGCATTTGAAGCCATATTACTTTTATGTCTGGACTGGCAAAATCTTTAAAAAAATGAGAGAACATGTCAGATTTCTTATTTTTGCTTTATAACTTAATTTGCTGTTGGCATTTCCAGTGAATATTTTAGAAACTTGACACTGACAAACTTTGGTTTTGGTTTCTAACTTCACATCAACTGATGAGTGTTTTTAGATTTAATTTTAGTTTGCTTTATATTGGTTACCAGTATCACTCAAGGATTATTAAAAACTTTTATTACATTGCCTCAGCACGTAGTATGTTTTCAGTATTGGCATGTATCATATTTTGCATTACTCCAACAGTATGCAATACTATCATAACAGGCTCATGAGTCTAGAAACAGTGTTATAGAAAATTCTAAACTGAGCACATAATAATTTTTATTTAATTGTGGGGCAAAATGAATTAATATTATTTTATCTTAATTACTTCTACTATAGATAATAAAAAATTACTGCCTTTCAAAATTAGAGTAGCACTTCATATATTTAGGATTACTCAGATATAATTTTTAGGCAATTGAAATCTAGCCCATTATATACCATATTACATTAATTTTTTAATTCTTTCAGATGGAAAAATTTGTATCACATTGCATACTGTCCTGAATTTCAAATCAAATTATATGATAATACCTAACATTTATATATTACTTAAAAATGCACTTTCCAAGATATCATCTCTTAAACCAAATATTATTCAGAGTATAAATGAACTTTCTTGTGGTAATTCAGTTATTTCTATAAGCACATACTGTGCTATAATTCAGAGAGGATCTTGGAAACTATTGAAATGGTTAAACCTATTTGCTCTAGTATATGAAACAGCACAGCCTAATAGAATTTTGACATCACTATGTTTGTCTGAAATGATTTATCTTTTCTCTCACTGTTCCTGTCAGGTGTCATTCTTACTAATGCTAACAGCTCAGATTTGCACAGTACTTGAGAACCTACAAAGCACTTTCCCCTATATTGTTCCATCTTGTGATTGCCGCGTAGTCCCTTTCCAAATTGCCAGGCCTTTGAAAACAAGATAATCAAACTTAAAAAGAGATTCTATTTAAAGAGTAAACAATCTCTGAGTGAGGGCCCCAAGGACTTTCCCAAAGAATAAGGTTAGGAATGCTCATGGACACCAGCATTTATTTTGGCAGCTGAGAACCTATGTGTTTCCCATAGATTCTTGGCTGGGCTCTAAAGGGTTGAGTTTGGCAGATAAGAAGCCTCTGACTCTACAAAATACTCTGTTATTTCACTTTATACAATGAATTGTCTAGTGATTTAAAGGCATTGTACATTGGAATGAGAAATAACCTTAGAGATTATTCACTACAGGTTACTCATCATACAACTGAGGAGGCTGATGACTAGAGCATTTTTAGTGCTAAAGGTAGAACTGACTTTAGGAAACAACTCTTCTGCTCCCAATCAATGTTCTCTCTATTAACAGCACAATGTGCACTTGTTCTAAATCTCCCTGGTATTTTTAAGATTCTGAGCTTTTGGAATCTAGCCAAATGATATGATGAAGATAATGTATTTATTTTCAAGTGTATGTAGTATGACATACAGTGAAGCATGTAACAGAATGACTGCCTTTCCCACTATTAAACTGTAAATACTTTATAGGTATTTTCTCCATAGTTTCAAAATTTGGAGAGAAAACATTGTAAAATACATACTGAGTTAAAAAAAAATGTTATCTGACTACTCCCACATACAAAGCCTATATTTTGAAAATACAAAATCCTAAAATAAAAGGAAAAGAAAGAAGAAAAGGAGTGAGAAAAGGAAGAAGGGGAAAAAGTAGGAAAGGAGAGAAGAAAGGAGGGAAGAAAGGAGGGAGGAAGGTTGAAAGAAGGGAAAGAGTTGGGGAAAGCAAATCATTCTTTGCATTTTAATATTAAGGAAGTATAGCAATTTTTGTGTTTCAATAATTTTCTCCCATTCTATTAATAATATGAACTATAATTAGTTTATGATTAAATCAGCATAGGTATTTCAATTATAGCTTTCTGGCAGCAGGGAAAGAGTGGCTAAATTGGTCACTTGTATCCTAAGTGATGGTGTGTGAAAAAAGTGATTACTATTCCCCCTAAAGTCTTCATTTCAACTAACCAACACAATTAATACCAAACATTTTGGTGTTCAAGTGAGTGACAGTTTTGACTTGATATTTAATTCTTCTCAGGTGTTCAGGGCAGAGAAGGCGATGGCACCCCACTCCAGTACTCTTGCCTGGAAAATCCCACGGATGGAGGAGCCTGGTAGGCTGCGGTCCATGGAGTTGTGAAGAGTCAGACACGACTGAGTGACTTCACTTTTCACTTTCATGCACTGGAGAAGGAAATGGCACCCCACTCCAGTGTTCTTGCCTGGAGAATCCCAGGGACGGGGGAGCCTGGTGGGCTGCCGTCTATGAGGTCACACAGAGTCGGACACGACTGAAGCGACTTAGCAGCAGCAGGTGTTCAGGATAGGAAGAAATAATTGCCTATTACAATCTATTAGTAGTTCATTCTGACAAACAATCCTGTTTGTCAAATGACCGCAGTGGAATAGAAGAAAAATGGATCAAGTACTTTTAATATTTCATTTTAATAAAAAATGCATAATGAAATAAAAGCAGACTAAATATTTCACTGTAGAAAAGTCAGTTATTTTTGTTTTTATTACCTAAATAACTTTTCACCATGTTCACACTTAACAACAACAACAAAAATGAAAGTATACTTTTTTCCTTGGTTAGGAGAAATTGACTTGAATATTTGCAGATTTATTCTCATGACAAATTAATGATGATTCACATATTAGCTTTGGAAGTAGAATTCTGGAAAAGAAATTCTACTATCAATTAACATAGAAACTGTGCTGATAAATCAAGTATTAACATCTGAGAAATTAATTGGAGGACTTTAATTGGTCAATATGTGTCCTAAACAAAACCTATAATGAGGACCCTGAGTAGACTGTGTGAGTTAAGCAAATCCACAGCAGGTTTATCATCTCCAAAGGGGCTCTGAAAGCAAAGTGGTTGTTAGCTAAAATACTTTGAAATAAAAGACAGACAATATCATATTAATTTAAAGAACCAGGATTTACCAGTACAGCAATTCTAAAATTCCCACTTTAAAAAGGAGCTCTCCTGGGGATTCCAAGAGTTAAGTGGAGATGGAGCAGTGAAGAATGTATCCATATCTGAACTGAGGTAATTAGGGTAAGATGTTCTCTCTTGAAATCACATCAACTTTCCACCCAAAGATCCTGAGAATATATGTTTGGTTCTGTCTGCCACCATTTACTTATTTGATCATGTGTTTAAATACAATAGGCCAATTACACCAAACCACCACATTTCCACCTCCAGAAGACTATAACCAATGAATACAAATTAGTTGGTAGGTAGAAAGATAGACATGAACTAATTTATAGAACATATCTTTAAGGTAAACATATTTCTTGTCACTAGAAGTTCAGTTCACCCACTCCTGTGTTCTTGCCTGGAGAATCCCAGGGATGGGGGAGCCTGGTGGGCTGCCGTCTATGGGGTTGCACAGGGTCGGACACGACTGAAGCGACTTAGCAGTAGCAGCAGCAGAAGTTCAGTTCACTCACTCAGTCATGTCTGACTCTGTGACCCCGTGGACTACAGCATGCCAGGCTTCCCTGTCTATTACCAACTCTTGGAGTTTATTCAAACTCATGTCCATGGAGTCAGTGATGCCATCCAACCATCTCATCCTCTGTTGTTCCCTTCTCCTCACGCCTTCAATCTTTCCCAGCATTTAGGTTTTTTCCCAGTGAGTCAGCTCCTTGCATCAGGTGGCCAAAGTATTGGAGTTTCAGCTTCAGCATCAATCCTTCCAATGAACATTCAGGACTGATTTCCTTTAGGATTGACTGGTTGGATCTCTTTAGAGTCTGATGGACTCTCAAGAGTCTTCTCTAACACCACAGCTCAAAAGCATCAATTCTTCAGCTCTCAGATTTCTTTATAGTTCAACTCTCACATCCATACATGATTACTGGAAAAACCATAGCTTTGACTAGATGGACTTTGTTGGCCAAGTAATGTTTCTGCTTTTTAATATGCAGTCTAGGTTGGTCATAGCTTTTCTTCCAAGGAGCAAGTGTCTTTTAATTTCATGGCTGTAGTTACCATGTGCAGTGATTATGGGACCCCCCAAAATAAAGTCTGTCACTGTTTCCATTGTTTCCCCATCTATTTGCCATGAAGTGATAGGAGCAGATGCCATGATCTTAGTTTTCTGAATGTTGAGTTTTAAGCCAATTTTTTCACTCTCCTCTTTCACTTTCATCAAGAGGCTCTTTAGTTCTTCTTCACTTTCTGCCATAAGGATGGTGTCATCTGCATATCTGAGGTTATTGATATTTCTCTCGACAATCTTGACTCCAGCTTGTGCTTCATCTAGCCCAATATTTCACATGATGTACTCTGCATATCAGTTAAATAAGCAGGGTGACAACATATAGCCTAGACATACTCCTTTCCTAATTTGAAACCAGTCTGTTGTTCCATGAACAGTTCTAACTGTTGCTTCTTGACCTGCATACAGATTTCTCAGGAGGCAGATCAAGTGGTCTGGTATTCTCATCTCTTGAAGAATTTTCCACAGTTTGTTGTGGAAAGTCAAAGGCTTTGGCGTAGTCAATAAAGCAGAAGTAGATGTTTTTTCTGGAACTCTCTTGCTTTTTCGATGATCCAATGGATGTTGGCAATTTGATCTCTGGTTCCTCTGCCTTTTCTAAAACCAGCTTGAGTATCTGGAATTTCACATGCTATTGAAGCCTGGATGGAGAATTTTGAGCATTACTTTGCTAGCATGTAAGATGAGTGCAATTTTGTGGTAGTTTGAACATACTTTGGCATTGCCTTTCTTTGGGACTGGAATGAAAACACTAGAAAGACAGAATTAAAGGACTTTTCTATTCATAACTCAAAGCCATGTTAATATTATGTGAGTGTTTTTGGCCTGGCGATTTGGGAAAGAATTAATAAAATATACCTTATCACTAAACTGATAATATTATAGTATGAAGATAAAATTGCATGACTTCTATATTCTGTTTTAGCTATAATTTAACATTCTAGTCTAATCTTTTGTCTTAACTGATAATCCACTTATCAATTTTTGGTTTTTGCTTACCTTAGTTCATTTACTTTTAGGGGATATGAATACAGGCATATTTTAATTAATTTTCTAGGTCTTAGATATTGAAGATATGAGTCCATCCACATCTTTGCTTGGATTTTTACAGTGATTTAAATATCATTTCTAGTCAGTTGGTATATTTTAAGCACTTTCATGAACTCAGAAATAATTTGTGACATTGTACCATCTAAATTTATTGCCATTCATCTGCTTTTAAAAAGGTGAGATAGATTGAGTCCTTCTCATTCCTAAACATATACATCATTTTTACCATATATGACTCAAAAAACTGTGAAAAACATTAGTATTTATATAACCTAATGAAGAAACTGTTTCACTCTATTTTAGAGCAGCTTGTGATGAATTATATCTTCATTAATGTAACAAAGCCACTATCTAATATCACACTGACCATACCCTGGCAAGACAGAAAAATGCATATTATACTAATAGACAGATAAGGTAGCTGCCCACCCCACCACCCCCTGCAACTCCCCCCCGACACACACACATACAAACACACAAGCAAACTGACAAACATAACATGCTGGTAAAAAGGTTGTCAAACTTAAGACAAACTGCATTATGATTCTTCTTCTCTATTTAGTATGGAGACCTAAGTCCAGAGCACACTATCCACATACTCAACATTTAGAAAACTTCTCAGTAATGCTGATGATTCACATTTAGTTTGTCTGACCAGAAAGTATGGAATAGCAAGCAGAATATTATACAGCAGGGGTCCTTGACCTCTGGGGTCTAATGCTTGATGGAGCTGAAGAAATATAATAGAAATAAAGTGCACAATAAGTGTAATGTGTTTGAATCATCTTGAAACCACCTCTCCCTACCTCATCCCCACCCCTGGTATATGGAGAAATGTTGGGGACTGCTGCTATAGAGCATGAGGGAAAAGCCCAAAGGTTTGCTATTCAAATGTTCTGGTTTGAACCCTAGCATCATGACTTCCTAGATGTAGAAGTCTTGAATATATCATTTAATCTTCTGTGCTTCTCTACTTCACAAACTGTGAAATGGTAAAAACTGTACCTCTCTTCCAGCATTAAGTAGATAATGAATGTAAGACATCAGTCAGTCTGGACATGGTAGGTGCTTCACAGAGGATAGCCCAATTTTCACTTCCAAACAATAAGAGCAGAGGAAATTCTGCTTGGCAACATATGAATTCAGTGGCCACATCTTCCAAATGAAAAATTGAGACATAGTCTGCCAAGTATGAATGCATTTTTGGTGACAGCAGGACAGAGTGTTTGAAACTGGAAATGTCACTGCAAAACCATGATGGGTGTTTATCATGTTATGAGGAATGTAGCCATCAGGAGAACATCCAAGAACATTCATTTTTAAAGGAATTTTATTTAACAACCTTTGGTATTTTCACTTCAAAAAGAAAGGAGACTAACTAGAGTGCAATACATACCCCAAAAGTCATTTTCTCTGAAAAAGATATTCTTATGATATATTTCATGTTGTTATAAATTGTAGAGATGAGCAATTCTGATGAATTGCATATAGAGACAAATATAAAGAGCACTTAAAGGAAGCTCCTTATCAATTAGGATGACTTGGGAATGCTTTCATTCCTTCTCTACCTCCTTTTTCTATTTAGTGTCTAGAGAGAAACCATTGCTTATCTTCAATGCATTCCGTGACCTTTTAGAAGTCCCCCTTTCCTAGTGAGAATGATTTGATGTTGTTTAAAGAAAAAAAAAAAAAAAAGAGAACATCTTCATGGTTTTCTGTGCTTCAGTGGGAAGCACACTTTATTTGAATTTCTTCCTTAAAGGATACCATAAAACTTTCTTTTCTTCATTGATTCAATTCAAAAATAGAATAGAAAACTTTTTTCTTTCATTACTAAGAATACTTAGAGGGATGTAATAGATTGAAAGAGGAGATGTAAAAAGCCTATACATTTCATATTTGAGGGATAATCTTTACTGAACTTCTTCATTGCTCCTTCTTGTCTCTTCCTTATACTTCTGCCATAAACACATACATATTTTTTCAAAAAACTGGACAACCAGAATATCTAACATCACTGAGTACAGTAAAAAGTAATTTCTTTAGAAACTATCTCTTCTAGTAATAATAAATTATCCCACAACTTTACCCAAGGTTGTCTTATCTATCTCAATTACTGTATTCTGTTATTGTACTTAACACCAAGAATGTCAAAAGACCTTGTAGAGAATGGAGAATGAGAGAGTGCATGCAGAATGATGTCTGCAAAGTCAAACAAAACTGAAGACAAGGAGGGAGCTAGGAAATATGTATTTCTTCTTCAGTGATTGAGGAGGGGAAACTTTTTTTAAAACTCTGTTTAGTTGACAGTATTTAAAAACATAATTTTTCTTCTTTCCCTCCATCCTTAGTCCATATTTACCCCTTTCTTTGCATACACAAAATAAGAAGCAAAGTTCTTTGTAAATTCTTGGAACAGAATTGATTCTTTCTTAAAGGCTATCAAATCTTTTTTGAATGACATAGACAATAATATGAAATGTTCTTAAGCAATGAAAATATACTAGCAATGTCACGCCTCTATCTAAACTAAAATCATTGGCTAAGAAATCATTCAACTGATTTGCAAAATCTAGATATATTCCTCTACATCACAAATATTATTTAATGTTAAAAACTGCAATGTATTGATGTACTTTGTTGTCTTGATGTGCAATGTTTCATATGTAGAAGAAATTCTCTGATCATATTTTTCTTTTCATAGCTCCTATAAGTTTTTCTGGTAGAAAAAATAATTAGGTAATTTCAAAATTCATTTATTTTAAAGAAAGATCTTGACATTTCTAATAAGCACTTTAAACTTACCACAAATAGAAGTATTTATGCTTTGAGAACAGCCAATTGTTGAAAGTTAAAAAAAAGCAAGAGATGGAAAGCAGAAATAGTTCAGTTCTCTCTTATTAAAAAGTTTATATGCATGGCTCATAAAATACACTCTGTAATTCTATGATTTTCCATGCCCTTAACATTTTCTTTATCTTTAGATAGAGTCATCAACCCATTCTTAGCTAATCATTTATTTGCTGTCAAAGGTAGTCAATGGTACTTGATCTTGTTTGCTAATTTTAGACATAAACTGACTCTAATCTCTTGCTGCTCTGTGTAAAATGTATCCCACTCTGCTTGCATATTTGAGTACAACCTCAAACTCTTCTACAAAAACAAATTCTTATTCATGTTGCTTTTTTTGTTTTTACAAGTTTGGCATCTGATTCTTGCATTGCCGGAGTTTGAGTCTATCATTTTTTGGAGCCAGGACTCTATCTCTCATAGATTCCCTTTCTGTCTACACCCATCATCATGTTTTTCTTCTCCTGTAGAACAAACAAACTTCATTCTCCCCCTCTTCATACCAAAATGTCCTTCTTGTGTTGCAGTTCATATCAAAGAGGATTCTTCTTAAAGAGAGATGAAAATACAGCCAGCCCCTAAGTGGCCTCAAGGGCTTGCAGCACCAAAGAGGAAGAAACCAAAGGGCTATATTACTGTTGGAGGATCAGAAATCCTCCAGATTTCTGATGTGGAATGCGGGGTCAGGTGAAGCACCACAGAGACCTCAGAGCTCTCAAGAGGATAGGCTCATCACCTCAGATGTCACTCAGACACGGAATAAGTGGTGTTATTTTGGTGAAGAGGATGTAAAATGTTCAAAGCTCCCACGTTAAAACAAAAGAAAAAGAAAAAAATTCTCCCAACTTAAATGAGTAAGGAGGAAGTTAGGAAAGCTTTTGAAAGAAAGGAGAAAGAAGCATTAATGCATCAAAGAGAAGAGAGGCATCTGGGAGTAGCAATATAAATAAGAGAGAAGACAAATAGATGAGGAGCACCATAAAAGTAAGGAAAAAGCATTGCTACCTGGCAAATTGGCATTGAAAAAAATTTTTTTTAAAAGAGACAACTTTTTTTTTCTTCTTCTCAGATACATAAGTTTAGCTGCTTAGGCTGAGAAAAGAAAAAGAGAAGGAATGAGAAAAGGAAGGAAGAAAGGAAACTCCATCATCAAATAAAAGATCCTTTGCTACATTCTAGAATATGTTATACTAGTGATGTTATGCTTAATTATTCCTTTATAAAATATTATAAAAATCATTCATATTATAAGAAAAGTAAAGTTGATGATTTTAGAAAGATAAATAAAACTAATTTGGCACAATAAGCACAGTAATTTTTTTCTAAAGGACCCAAAATCCTCACAGATATTCTCATTGGCCCTTCTTTCCAGCAGGTAACTGGCAAAGAAAAATTGATTTCATTCTATAGTAGGAAAAATGAAACTCTTGCTTGGTTTTGATATATAAAAGGATTTTAAACATATCATCTTTAGAAGAAAACAGTCCAGGGATCAAATGTTGGCTTCATCATTTACAAGCTAAGCTTGAGAAGTTATTCAAACACCCTAAACCTCAATTTCCTCATGTATAAACTGAGGATAATGATAGTCTTTATTTCCTAAGGCTGTTGTGAGGTCAAAATGAGTTCATTTAAATTATTGTAGCAGAGAGCCTAATACACCAGAATTTTTTATTGCTGCTGTAACAAATTACCATAAACATGAAGCAAAGTGTTAGTTGCTCAGTCATGTTTGACTCTTGCAACCCCATGGACTCTAGCCCATCAGGCATCGCTGTCCATGAGGTTGTCCAGGCAAGATACTGGAGTGGGTAGCCATTCCCTTCTGTAGGAGATCTTCCTGACCCAGGGATCAAACCCAGGTCTCCTGCATTGCAGGCAGATTCTTTACTGTCTGAGCCATTAGGGAAACCACAAACATAGTGACTAAAACATAAGAATTGATTATGTTATAGTTCCTGGAGGTCAGAAGTCTGACCCGGGTCTCATTGGGCTAAAATCAAGGTGTCAGCAAGGTTATGTTCCTTTCTGAAGGCTCTGTGGGAGCATCTACTTTCTTGCCTGCTGTTGCCATCTAGAAGCTGTGTGCAGTGCATTCCTCTTCTTGTCACCCTACTCCTGCATTGTCAAAGCCAGCAAGATTGCCTGTTTTTCTCACTGCAGCATCAAAGCTTCTCTGCTTCCAAGAACTCATGCAATTATGTTGGGGCACCTGGACAATCCAGGATAATTTCATCTTAATCTCAATGCCCTTAATATGAATCACATTAGCAATGTCCCTTCTGCCATGTAAAGAAATATATTTCTGGGTTCCAGGGAACAGAAGGTGGGCATCTTGGTTGGGGTCAGATCATTACCCTACTTCCCACAGCTTAGTACCTCAGAATTCACTACATAAATGTAATTACTTTGTTATTTTTATCATTACCATTACTAATTTTATTGGCATTAGCGTGGTCATAGGCCTACAGACTCTCATAACTTAGGTATTATTAATGACCCTGACCTCCCATACATATCCACACCTCTAATTTCGCAGTTGAAGAATTTGAAACCAAGAGATGGGAAATGACTTACTCAAGGCCATCCAGCCAACTGATGCTGATTTTTCTCAATTCATCTCATTCTTGGCTCCACATAGTGCTTCCCCCATATTACACAGCTGAGAAGAGTAATCTAAAGAGTACACCTAATATTTATACTGAAGTTTATTTGCATAGAGCCTCAAAAATGTCAAACCAATTACTTAATTTGCATAACCAACAGCATAAATTAGAACAACAATTATTCTACTTTTCATAGACTTAAGACATATTAGGGAGGATGCTTATAATTGCTAAACTTCGCTGAAGCCAGATTAGAATTTTAATTTGGAAAAAGTGAGTTTTTAGAGCACAGATATTTTATCTATAAGCCTCTCCTTTCTTTGCTTGCTTTTTCTTGTATATTTCTTTCTTCATTTTGTACCCATAGTTCTGAACGAATATGTTGTTTGTTCAGCAGGAAAAAATTAACACCACAAGAAGACAACAACTTATTTCATTTCTAATTTATGATAGCATTATATCACTGACCTATTATTCTATTTTTATTCAAAGAGTTTCTATGTTGATTCAAATAGGTTACCCATTGGGACTGTTTGAAATATTCTGGGTAATAGTTTGAAAATATCCACCTGTATACCTTGCTACAGGAAAACAAGCAAAGACTAACGATATATTACAAATCTAAAAGCCAATGGTCTGTTTTGGTTCGATAGACACTTTATATAGACAAATTTTAGACATAACTATGTTTCTGTTCTCTAATACATATCAATCACATTATGATAAGGTGTTTGATGGCTACCCTTTCTTAGTCCCCTAATAAATTCATGCATCTCACTTTTTAGTTGTTCTTCATGGTATTCCCAGGTGGCGCAGTGGTAAAGAATTTGCTTTCCAATGCGGGAGACACGGGTTCAATTCCTGGGTCAGGAAGAGCACCTGGAGAAGGAAATGGCAACCCACTCTAGTATTCTTGTCTGGAAAATTCCATGGACAGAGGAGCCTGGTGGGCTACAGTCCAGGGGGTTGCAAAGAGTTGGACACAACTGAGAATGCATGCCTAATAGGCTAACTTTTCAAATTTCTGGACATCTGATGCATGGCAGTATTGAATTTACTTGAATAATGAGAAACATTACTAAAACTACCTCACAATTGCACTCATCTCACATGCTAGCATGGAGAAGGAAATGGCAACCCACTCCAGTATTCTTGCCTGAAAGAATGGACAGAGGAGCCTGGTGGGCTACAGTCCATGGGTCCTCAGAGAGTCAGACACGACTGAAAAACTAAGCATGCACATGCTAGCAAAGAAATGCTTAAAATTCTCCAAGCCAGGCTTCAACAGTGGGTGAACTGTGAACTTCCATATGTTCAAGCTGGTTTTAGAAAAGGCAGAGGAAGCAGACATCAAATTGCCAACATCCGCTGGATCATCGACAAAGCAAGAGTTCCAGAAAAACATCTACTTCTGCTTTACTCACTACGCCAAAACCTTTGACTGTGTGTATCACAACAAACTGTGGAAAATTCTTCAAGAGATGGGAATACCAGACCACCTGACCTGCCTCCTGAGAAATCTGTATGCAGGTCAAGAAGCAACAGTTAGAACTGGACATGGAACAACAGACTGGTTCTAAATGGAAAAGGAGTACATCAAGGCTGTATATTGTCACCCTGCTTATTTAACTTATATGCAGAGTACATCATGAGAAACGCTGGGCTGGAAGAAGCACAAGTTGGAATCATGATTGCCAGGAGAAATATCAATAGCCTCAGATATGCAGATGCCACCACCCTTATGGCAGAAAGTGAATAAGAACTAAAGAGCCTCTTGATGAAAGTGAAAGAGCAGAGTGAAAAAGTTGGCTTAAAGCTCAACATTCAGAAAACTAAGATCATGGTATCCAGTCCCATCACTTCATGGCAAATAGATGGGGAAACAAATGGAAACAGTGACAGAGTTTATTTTTGGAGGCTCCAAATCACTGCAGATGGTAACTACAGCCATGAAATTAAAAGATGCTTGCTCCTTGGAAGAAAAGCTATGACCATCCTAGACAGCATATTAAAAAGCAGAGACATTACTTTGCCAACAAAGGTCTGTCTAGTCAAAGCTATGATTTTTCCAGTAGTCATGTATGGATGTGAGAGTTGTACTATAAAGAAAGCTGAGCACTGAAGAATTGATGCTTTTGAACTGTGGTGTTGGAAGAGACTCTGGAGAGTCCTTAGGACTGCAATAAGATCAAACCAGTCAATCCTAAAGGAAATCAGTCCTGAATATTTACTGGAAGAACTGATGCTGAAGCTGAAACACCAATACTTTGGCCACCTGATGCAAATAATAGACTCACTGGAAAAAACCCTGATGCTGGGAAAGATTGAAGGCAGGAGGAGAAGGGGACGACAGATGATCAGATGGTTGGATGGCATCACGGACTCAACGGACTTCAGTTTGAGCAAGCTCCGGGAGTTGATGACGGACAGGAAAGCCTGGTGTGTTGCAGTCCCTGAACTGAACCGAATGAGAAACGTTAACAGAAAAGTTCTATCAATATCTAAATAAATCATTCTTAACCATTACTCTTTTGTGAAAATTCTTCACCCTTTTTTTTTTCTTTAGGACACTGTGGGAAGAGGTTAATACTTATTAACAGAATAACTGGTATTATCTGGCCAGAAGCCTATCCACAATAAATTTAGCTATTTGAAACTTCTAGGTGATTGAATTCCTAGTTTACATGTTAACTGATAAATGGCAAGTATATTTTCCCACAATATTCCTGCCTTGTTAAATATATCTTCTTATGGAAGAGCTCATATGTGCTCAGTCACTCAGTCATGTCCAACTCTTTGCCACCCAATGGACTGTAGTCCGCCAGGCTCCTTTGCCTGTGGGATTTTTCCCAGCAAGAATACTAAAGTCAGTTGTCATATCTTTCTCCAGGGAATCTTCCCAACCCAGTGATCAAATACACATAGCCTGCATTGGCAGGTGGATTCTTTACCACTGAGCCACCTGAGAAGTATTATATTCCTTAATATCTAAATGTCCTAAGTATAAACAAGTACAGCAAACATGATACTCAAAGTATGTATTATTCTGTGACAGACTGGATTTTTTGGATAATTCTTGCCTGTTAATTTGTATTCAAACTATACATTCATTAACAAGCAACTACAGACACTGGAAATTCATTTTTCATTTACAGGAGCCTATACAGGGTCAAAGATAATGGCTATTCAGAAATGTTAGTGCCAAAAACACCCAAGATTTATTGAGTCCAATTCAATAAATGATGAAGAGAGGAACAGTCCAATAGGAGTATATTTTAAATTTAACTTTACATAAAACCTTAGAGACCACAGTCCTAAATCCTAATGTATATCCTGCTTTTTTCTCACCCATTTCTTCCAACTAACACACACACACACACACATACACACACAAGAGTTACATTTCAAATAACAGAAAATATACAGGAAACAAAGAATCACAGGGCACAAGTGTGTACTTACGAAAGTAATATTTCACTTCTGTTTTCAAAGGTACTACAGGCTAAGAGAATTCAGTGTTACAAAGTAAACCTGAACAGTTATCTTTATTTACCCAATTTCTTTCACTAAGTGTTAAAATAATTTTATTGAGTACGGTCATTTGATATCACTCTTCTAGCATAATGCATCAACCAAATGTTTCTGAAAGGCTAGGAACATAAGAGGCTCAAATATTTGGTATTTAGAAAATGAGAGATTATAAAAACTTGACTACAATGCCTAAATAAGGAAGACACTTGCAACCTAGAAATTCTCAGTAAAGACTTTCAGGAGGGAAGACACTGGCTGCCTAAGATATCATATATTGTTAGGCTCACTTCTCCAAATTTCCTACTTAGTTCGCTAGGGAAACGAAAGTTCTTAAAATGTACACTGGAGTCAGACCTGAGAGGCAGGAACTGATAGCAGCACTAACTCTACTTAGAAAGTGTTATTGGCACGACTGGAATGTGAAAAATAAAACAGGTGAAAATTATTAAATGGTGACCTAGCTAAGTGAGTTTAAGTGATGGATGGGGAAAAGTACCCAGATAATTTTTTTTTATGGTAATAAGTCTTTTCTCTATGCCAAGGAAGTCTTCAGAAAATGCAGTTTATATTCAGTCCCATAAAACAGATTGAATTATACCTAAAGGCAGCATAAATGTACATATTTACACTGACACTTCTTTTATATATCTTTCCCTGGAGAATAAAATGTTCTGGATGAGAAAATTTTCAAGATAACTAAAGCATACTCATTTAATTATAAAATTATATCAACAAAACATATTTTGACATTTTGGGTGGCAATTTCTCTAAAATGCACTGAACATTCCACTGATTTATCCATCAAACTTGGTCACATGCTAAGCAGAAACTATCCTATTTTAGATGATATAAGGGTCAAAATTGTTGCCCTGTTATTTAAGCAAATGAATTCTCTGGGAGGTACCATGCAATCTGAGTGATGGACTATCCACTAAATGCCTTCTGGATTGCTGTGTTTCTCTCAATTCTGATACTTCAATCTCCACTTAATTCATTTTTCCATGGAGTTTTCCTGATCTCCATTTCTGCCTGTATTGACCTTTGCATTCAGGTTGGTGGCACTCTATGCAAGCTCCTTAAATTTTTCTGGCTCAGCCTAGGAACTCTTCTTAAAGTAGCAACTGAATCTTTCTCTACTACATCATCAGCTCTGAGGAGCTAATCTTACTCTCTACCTTTATAAGTCTTTAGTCACATCTTGTAGGGTTAGGATTAAAAACTCAAATCCACCTTCCTCTCAGACCTCATAACTCTTAACAATAAGTACTAGTGTTAGTCATGGCAAAGGCATGATTGTAGAAGATTATGAGCTCTGGTGAAAGAAACAAATATTAAGAGCTTTTTTTTTTGTTTCTGGCCTTCTTTCTTGAGATCTCTTAAAGCTCTTGGATTACTTGTTCTATTTGCATTATTTTCTCTTATTCTTTCTGTGTAGCTAATAGGTGAGCAAAGGACAGGAATACATCATTTTCTTCTCACAAGCTTATGCCATAAACCAGGAAAATAGGGAATAGGAGTTGACCCCAAAATTAGATCTTAATCTCAGCCTTTTTAGCCTTATCTGTGCTCAGCCCAGGAGCACAGATTCCATATGGCTATAAGTTTAAATCTAATTAGTAACAAAAGGTATACTTTACCTAGAATCTCCCTCACACAGGACTTTCCATGAGGATTTGGGAGATGAATGTGAGGGGAAAAAAAGAAGGAGGGGCTTCTTATTAAAAATGTCAATAGGCCCCAAACAGTTTTTATAGTTAGATTTTTTAAAAATAGTTATTCCACCTCTAAAATGTATGCTCTTATATCTTATCTGGTTTTCCCAAATCCAAATGAAAGCTTTCTTTTTTGTGTGGCTAGTTTTTTGCAAAACTAGGCAAAAATCCTCTTCCTTCATTGGTAACCTATTTTGAATCTGAGCCTAGCACAGCAACTAATTAAATAAATATGTTTGTAGTCTGCTCAGAGAGATAGCATAAGAATAATTCACTGTTAAAAACAACCTAATTTTTAATGCAGGTATTTAATTTCAAAATAAAATCCATCCATTTTAAAGTTAGACTTCATGTTAACCAATTTGAAAATTAATGTTGAAAGATAAATATAACCTAATTCCTGAAGTATTTTTCATCTATATTTTTACGAATGCCTTTGGATTGGTTAACTATCAGAAGCTGGCCTTTCTAAATGCCCCATATCTAGCAAATTAATTTAGCTGTCAGTAAATGCATCTTGTTCTGTGGTAAATTATTAGTGAACAACAAGTGCAATAATAACAGATGAATATTTACTAAGATGAATAAGATGAGAATTCAAAATGATGCAGAACACATTCTCTCCTTATTAAAAACAAATACTAATCCCCCCTAGTATGGACTTTGTTTTGCATTTTGCTCTCTCTGGCCTCTCCCTTAAAGAAGAATTACTGAGTTATAGCTAAGTATAGGATAAAGACACAATTGAAGTTTGTTGAATGCCCACTTGGAAAGTAGAAAATATATCAGGCTTTATAAGCTGATATAATAGTCTTATTTGGAGAATTGCAATTCATGCAAAAATTCAGTAAGTGCTACATCTCAAATAACTGAGTACAGTAAGCATCCACTAAGCATGAAAGAATCTTTAAAGAATCAAGCTGAGCTTTAGA
The DNA here is from genome assembly GCF_014754425.2 of Oryx dammah. Classification (NCBI taxonomy): domain Eukaryota; kingdom Metazoa; phylum Chordata; class Mammalia; order Artiodactyla; family Bovidae; genus Oryx; species Oryx dammah. Next base: position 106,329,761 of record NW_024070186.1, read on the forward strand.
AGTATCTATCACAATATTAAGATCTGCATTCAATAAATTGGATTGGTGTCTCTCTCAGTAGGATTATCATTGTAATGACACTGCCCAGCAGGATACTATTTTATAAAGCATATGAAGATCAGTGCTTTCATCTAAAAATATTAAATTTAGAAAGGTTCAAAGTTGCTACAAATAGGTTAACTCTTTCAATGCTTTAGCTAAATGTTATTGAAAGAACTGTTTAATCCAAATAGTTCTGTAAGCAATAAATTTCTAAAAAGATATGTGATCTTGCTATTTTGGTAGCTGGTAAAATATCAAGAGGAGCAAGCCCTTGTTTGACAGATTGTAAGAATTATTGTTTTGGTAAACTGATATAATCTGTGTAACAGAGTCAAAGTTTAAATTTGCATGTCATTATTTGGGTTCATACATTAATAAATTTGCACTTTTCTTAAACTGTCTTTATAAGCTGTTGATTAACACTTACCATTGAAGTATGCAGGGATAAATCAAATACCGGTTTCAAAAATATGAAATAGCCCCTTTTTCTGAGCTAAAAAATGGCCATAAGTGGATAATTTCATATTGTTTAACCTAAAGCCAAGGTTAGTAGATATATAATTTCATTAACATTGTGATTACTATTCAATAACCCAGATGTTTGGTCTGTAGCAGAGTGAGCATAGTGAAGTCGCTCAGTCATGTCTGACTCTTTGAGACCCTATGGACTGTAACCCACCAGGCTCCTCCATCCATGGGATTTTCCAGGCAAGAGTATTGGAGTGGGTTGCCATTTCCTTCTCCAGGGGATCTTCCCAACCCAGGGATCGAAACCAGGTCTTCTGCATTGTAGGCAGACCCTTTACCATGTACTACATATTTATTGAATGAATAAATAGTGGAGAGTTAACACAACTCTTTCATCTATCAGTCTTCTTACAGACTTAATGCTTAAATCTAACTTTTGGGTCAAACTATATTGATTTAGTGTACCTTCTGAATTCCAGAAAGCACAGAAGCAGATGAGTTTCTTCTATATACTTTTTTTGTTATATGAAATGCTTTTATCTCTACTTCTCTCTTTTCTTCTCTTTCTTCTTCCCCCTCCTCCTTTTCCTCTCTCCTTCCCTCTCTCAAACACACACACACACTACAGTCCTGTTTGACATCTCAAAAATAATCCTAGACTATTGACTGTAATTACAAGATTTCTTTCAAATATAAATCAGTGAAATACTCAAAGCAAAACACAAAGGCATTTTTTGACCAGAAGCAGTCTGTGTGTGAGTGTTAATGCTGGCAACTGAATGTACCATCCACAGGCTTCTTTTCATACTGCATTAGAGATGCAATATTTGGTTTTGCAAGAATATCTTTTATTTTTGTCTTCTAAGTGGAATTTATTTTTTAATTTGATATTTGATCATTAAACACTGGACAATGAATAAAAGATTGCTATTCATTTTAATTTTTGAGCAAATGTTTAGGGGATGTTTGGTAAATACTGAGAATGTTTTCAAGATTTCTACTGTTTTCCAAAGAAATCCATCCTGATTTTAAGTTTGTTTATAGGCTTAATGAAAATTATTTGCTTTCTTAAAGTATGAGCATATACGGACGGGGTCACTAGCTCCTAAATAGTTTCTCTAGTTGAGCTGTTTTCATTTTGGTGGCACATTTCCACAACAGCTGTTTATTCCACATGTTTATGTTGAAAACATATTAATCTGAGCACCTGGATATAATTATCACAATGTACAAATGTCTTTGGATGTTAATGATCCCTCTTCTGCCCTTTCTCTGTTGTCTGAAACCTGATGTTATTAGGAACTGATATCTTTGTGTCATCATGGTACTGCTAACATCCTGAAAGTCATCCACATTGATTTTGGTTAAGAAAGCTTGAGTTCTGGTAAATATTCTTCAGTTAACTGTGTATAACTCAATAAATAGATATTTCTTTTTTTTCCCATGGGTGTACATATTAATATTGACTTGGTAATAATAACATAACTCACTGATCTTCGTTCATCCGGAAACATTTAGACTTAACAATTTTTTCCTTGAGATCTGAGTGTGACAAACATGTAAGATGCCATTTGGATTAAGCTGGTAAAGGAAAATATCGCCATTGCTCAGATTATTGACATTTTTAATATGGTTTCCCAGTTGATATAATGAATGTAATTCATCTAGTAGAGCAAACACAGCAAAAGTTGCTCTCCAACTTTACTCTTTATATTATTTCAACATTTACTTCCATGGTTGATATTCTGATATATGACATGAACTTGACATATGATGGCCCTATTTGTCTACTTCCATCCCCTAGGAAATTGCTTCTGGTTAAGAATGCGTACCTATTTACTTTCAATACTGTACATAAAATATTGGCTCCTGAAGAACCACTTTATTGAGTCTCTAAAGTTTACAAATAAAAGAAAAAGATAAAGACTAATTGAGACTTGTTTAAGAACACTCAGCTTGTTAAAAAGCACTTGTAACCTAACGGAGTTTTGTAGAAGGCTAGACAGGCTAAGCTCTGACATTCAGAATAAAGCAAACTATAAATCTGATAAAATTATTCATTACCACATGTACTTCATTTCGCCCTTTCACTTGTGGTCACATGCATTTTAAAATACATATTTCTTTTTTTGGCCTCATGGTAACTTGTTGTCCTGATACTCTTCTATCCTCTCTGGGTTATCCTTTACTTTCTGTATCTGCCTGGCTGTTTATGTTGTATCAACTGCATCTAGTTGCCAGGATCTGTCAGTCAGTATATTCAGCCCTGACCATGCTTCTGTGAAAATCTTCTTCACCTGAATGTTTCACACACATCTTAAACTTAATATGGCCTAAACTGAACAACTATTTTCTTGCTCTGCTCACTCTATCATTCATAGGCAAATAATTTTTCTCCTATATTTTCTGCTTGGTCACTAATTCAACAATCTATACAAGCAACCAAATTGGGCAGGTGAATGTCACTCTAGATTTCTCTACCACTCAGTTCCCCACACCTAATCAAACACAGTCCTCCTAACATCTTATATGGATGTCTGTCATGTGTCTTGTCCTCATTCTCTCCGTTCTACCACACTGTAATGCCTGTGTAAACACATAATATGTGCTTTATAAATTTTTATGGATGAATGACTAGAACAAGAATGAACAAATGAATGGTGACTAAGATATCATTCCTACCCTTATTTAGTTCACTGTCTAGCAAATGGAGAAAGATTTAGAGCTATTTTTGTGATGCATGATGTTCCAAGAAAAGTCACATGTAAAAGGTCACCTAAGCTGGGGTGTGAGGAAGTCTTTGTAAAGAACAAAAATCTAGGTAATGAATAAATTTACTTACTCATTTATAATCTATTTAGTTTTCTACTAATCTCTTCAGATTTAGTAGGGGAGAAATTTAGATGGGCTTTCCTCGTGGCTCAGATGGTAAAGAATCTGCCTGCAATGGAGGAGACCCGGGTTCAATCCCCAGGTTGGGAAGATCTCCTGGAGATGGGAATGGCTATTCACTTCAGTATTCTTGCCTGGAAAATTCCATGGACAGAAGAGCCTGGTGAGCTACAGTCTATGGGGCTGCAAAGCCGAACATGACTGAGCGAGTTTCCTTTTCACTTTGGGTGGTAACAAAAGGAAATTCGGTGGTTTACACAAAGACCAGTTTGGCTTTTCTGCTCCCCAGGTAGCCATGACTGCTTAGATGTTCTTGGGCACATTTTTTCCCTAAAAGACCTATTCTGTTTTACAAAATTAATGACTCACAGAAAAAGACTTAGCCCCAGATTTTGATGAAAAATCATGAAATATGAGGCTTTCATTAATTAGCAGATTATGTTGTTCTAAACTTAAATGAATTCAGATGAATCCTTATGTTTTAATATAAAGCATAGGCTGCACAAATACACTGATGAAGCTATAGGATAAGATTCAGCTTCAACCTTCCTGTGAGATGAGCTCCATGGGCTGGTCTCAGCTGTATGATGACACTCAAAATGAACAGGTATTTCTAGTGGTCTTTACTACTTTTATTTGGTCTGAGATTGACAAATAATGTATTAACAATAACAATAGTAATAATTCAAATTTTCAAATATACTTTCTAGAAAAAATCTCCTTGAAAATTTAGAAAATCTTCCCATATAATATTCAATATGAATTAATATTAGTAGTAAATTATCAAGTTTCAAGCAGTATTTCCTGGCTCTACTTTAAAGTTTGTTTTCCATTAAATTTTCTTTTTGGAGTTAATTAGTTTACAGTGTATGAAACCTATCAAATAATAACCTTGTTTACTCTCTAATTACCAGACATGATTCAGTAAATAGTGAAGAGATCAATAGATTTAATTCTCATTTTTAACTTAAACATACAAATTATCTTTAATGAATCAGTCTAGCACTTCAAATAATGCCTTTATAGTTTCGTAAAGAAAACACTAAGAAACACCTAAACAACAAAGGGAAAACATAGCTTTCTTTCATATTTTCCATCAAGAAAAAACTCTCATCACTAAATTTGTGCAACTCTATCTTAATTCAGTGTATGAAATATGTGGAAAAATTTATTAAACAAAACATTCCCCTATTTGGTTCCTTTTGGTAAAGGCACTATTTAAAATCTGTATTTAATGCCAAATAACCAAAAGAATCTTGATAAAGAACAACACTGGAGGTATCATGCTCCCTGATTTAAAACTATAAAATACAAAATTATAGTAATCAAAACAGTATAGCATTAGCATAAAAACAGACTATTGGATATTATTGGAACATATATATTAATGTTATATAATGAGATACATCTTAATGGAATAAAATAAAGAGCCCCTAAATAAACTCACACATATATGTTCAATTAATTTACAACAAAGAAGGCAAGAATATATGATGGGAAAAGGACAGATTCTTCAATAAATGACATTGGGAAAACTAGATACAAAAGAATAAAACTGGACCAGTCTCTTATATCACATAGAAAAATTAACTCAAAATGGATTAAAGACTTAAATGAAAATCCCAAACCATAAAACTCCTAGAGAAAACAAAGGTGGTAAGCTCTTTGACATCAGTCTTAGCAATGTTTTTTTTGGGATCTAACTTCAAAAGGCAAGGGAAACAAAAGCAAAAATAAATAAATGGGACTATATCAAACCAAAAAACTTCTGCACAGTGAAGGAAACCAACAAAAAATAAAAAGGCAGCCTACTGAATGGAAGATGTTTGTAAATCATAATCTGATAAGGGGTTATTATCTAAAATATATAAAGAACTCCTATAACTCAATAACAAAAAACAAACAATCCAATTAAAAAATGGGTAGATGATCTGAATAGACATTTTTCCAAAGAAGACATACAATGAATAGGTGTATGAAAAGATGCTCAACATGACTCATCGTGAGGGAAATGCAAATAAAAACCACAGTAAGATATCACCTTACAACTGTGAAAAAGCTATTATCAAAAAGACAATATAACAAGTGTTGGTGACAATGTAGAGAAAAGAGAATCCTTGTACACTATTGGTGGTACTGTAAATTGGTGCAGTAACCATGGAAAACAGTATGGTGGTTCTTTAATTAAAAATAGATCTACCATATATGATCTGGCAACTCTACTCAGTAATTTTCCAAAGGAAAAAAAACACACACCAATTCAAAAAAGATCTATGCATCCTCCAGTGTTCACTGCAGCATTATTTACAATCGCCAAGATATGGAAGGAATCTAAGTATCCATGGATAGATGAATAAAAGAGATATAGTGCATATATACTGTATAGTGGAATACCAGCCAAAAAGAAGAATGAAATCTTGTCATTGTGACAACATGGATGGACCTTGAGGTTATCACGCTAAGTGAAATAAGTCAGAGAAAGACAAATGCCACATGCTTTCACTAATATGTAGAATCCAAAAAATAAACAAATAAAAAAACTAGAAACAGATTCATTGATACAGAAAATAGCCTGGTGGTTGCCCAAGGGGAAAAGGATGGAATAGGTGAAAGAAGTACAAACTTTCAGTTATAAAATAAATATATCATGAGGATATAATGTACAGCATGAGAAATATAGTGAATAATATTGTGTTAATTTTATAGGGTGGCATATGGTTACTAGACGTATTGGGATGACCATTTCACAATGCATACAAATATTGAATAACTATGTTGAACATCTGAAACTAATTAATATTATATGTCAACTACACCTCAAGAAAAGACCAAATCATTTTATAGTAAGTTAACTGAAAAAGCAAAGTAATAAAATAAAATCTGTATTCAGTCTGGACTACTTGTAGAATTAGTTTTTGAAAAAGATGATAAAAATACTACTAATTCAGAATTATACACCACATTCTATCATCATTTCACTTACTTTTACTTTCTTTCCATGGTAAAATTACATTTTTAACTTAGTATCCTATAACCTGTGCTATGAATGATCTAGCTTTTAGAAAGGAAAGGGAAGGCATCACTTACATCAGTAAAAAATGAAATTCCAGTTATTTCCCAGGATGGGAAGATGAATAGCATTAAGCTATGTATAATATGTCTGCCCTGGTTCCCCTCGCAATTGTTGAGTAACATTGAAAAGGTGTTTATGGACTACAGTTATGTGCTCAGTTTTTGGTTTAAGGAAACAAAATATATTTATGTCTTACATAAGTGCAGAGTCTGATAGCATTTGCTTTATTGGCCCCATTAAGTAACCCAAACTCACCAATTTTCTCAGTTTTCTGGCTAAAAAATACATTCTACTTTCCACTATCATGACTGCTAATGGCTCTATTCTTATAAATAGTGTTAGAAAAAAACCAGAACTTCTTATATCCCAAGGTTGTGCTACTTTCAGCCTCTGTGAGGGTCAACAGATAGGGCAATGAGAGAAGTTATGCACTGTCACAGCCTGAACAAAATCTCATCAATCAGAGAACAAGATTTCACTCTCTGGTGCTTTCTTTTCACTGGAGTGGAAACAAAGGAAAGAATCCCCAAACAAGTAATTCTGATGAATTACTGTGTAAGACTATGAGAACAAATGGCAATGCTTATATCTCAGGTATGCAGTTTCCAACATGAATAAATCGTTCTTAGAAAATACATTTTATCTGAATTTTATTTCATAAACACAGGAGGTCGAAAGTAACAGCACATAAAAGCTAAAAAAATTCTGAAGTCAAGCTTTAGTCTATGTATGGAGAAAAGAAATGTTCTCATCCTGACAAGAACTTTTTTTTTCACTGCATGTTAGCCTAGCACACTCCTTTACACAGCCTCAGATGTCTGGCCGTGGTGAAGCCATGCTTTGGAGGGATTTTGATCCGAGCTCTATGAGTCTGTTAAGTCAATGGATCAGAATTCAGCTCCCTTCTCAAATCACCTCTTAAGAACTGCTTCAAAAACTTTACAATATGTATTTACATAGACACACACACTCCAGCAAGCCGAGGATTAAAAAGCACTAAATAGACCAGAAATTTGAGGCCAATGAATGAATAAACTTTTAATTTATTCTTACTTCCACGGTTTTTCTCATATGTCTTTGTTAACACATTATGTCAAAATGTGTACATCCATACTGTTAGGATGGGTAGTAAGGAATATAGAGATTCTACATCCAAGGTTGTGCCTGGTATAGGGTAGGAATAGATTAGATATAACTGAGTGGAATCTTCACGGTACACGATCTGTTCAAAACTTTGCAGACATAAACATTAGGCATAATTAGATTTTAGGAGACTGATTCTCAGTATCTAAACTCATAAAGAATGGCTATTTAATCCAACTAAAAAGAAATAGTTTCAAAATAGATGTACATAAAACAAGATTAACCATGTTAATAATAAGCATAAGAAATATGCAATGGATATTTTATATCAAATAAAATAGACCCAAACCAAGAGTATTACTAATATAAAAGAAACATTTCAGGGTAATAAGAGAATTAAGAAGATATAATTCCATGGATGGAGGAGCCTGGAAGGCTGCAGTCCATGGGGTCGCTGAGGGTCGGACACGACTGAGAGACTTCACTTTCACTTTTCACTTTTTTTTTTTTTCATGCATTGGAGAAGGAAATAGCAACCCATTCCAGTGTTCTTGGCTGGAGAATCCCAGGGACGAGGGAGCCTGGTGGGCTGCCATCTATGGGGTCGCACAGAGTCGGACATGACTGATGTGACTTAGCAGCAGCAGTAGCAAGCAATTGTAAATGTATACAAACCTAATAACAGAGCTTCGAAGTACATGAAAGCAAAAATATATAGAATTAAAGGGAACAATAAATAATTCTACAATCATAGTTGGAGATTTTTAATATCCTCTCGGCAACTGATAGAACAGTAGTCACAAAAACACAGTACAGAGATGTAGAATTTTAAACAACACAGTCAACTACCTTTGCCTATTGATATTTGTATAATATAAATATAAGACCTTAAAAGAAAGGAATATGAATGTAAAAAATAATTATAAAATTCGGTATCTATTTTTGCTACACTTTTAAAAACATTATTATTTTGTAAAATTCATTAATCAGTCTTTGGTATTCAGTATGTTAACAATCTTTTCAGTGATTGTACTTACTTGTAAATCTATTTGTTATTATATAACTAACCTTAGAAAGAAATCTTTGTTAAATATGTATAATACATTGTACAATAAAAGGACAGTGTTTGCAAAATATTGATTCTACAATTTAAAATACAGTAACTGAACACTTTGTAACCTGATCAAACATCAACAAAATATTTAATTCAATTCTTTAAGTGTGAATGACAGAAAGCTTTAAAAAGTCTCAATAAAGCTTTAAACATTTATTTTTATTTAACATACATAATCAAACATTTATTTTGTATTTTGTTTTAGTTTTTGAAGCACTTACCTTTTAAAATCTAATTAGAGAAGAAAATTTTCAATTATGTATTTAGTAGCTTGATAATTATTTTTAAAATATCCTCTATGTACATGTGAGGCATTATTCCAGAAGCTAGGGATATATTCATAATCTCTGCTCTAATAAAGTTTATATTCTAGTGGGGAAGTAAGAAAGCAAATAAGAATACAAAAATAGCTAACTATTTAATTATAACGGTGCTATAAAGGTGAAGTAAACAGTGATGCCTGGAGAAGGAAATGGCAACCCACTCGCGTATTCTTGCCTGGAGAAACCCATGGACAGAGGAGCCTGGCAGGCTACAGTTCATGGGGTTGCAAGAGTAGGACACGACTTAGCGACTAAACCACCACCACCACCAAACAGTGATATCACACGTATGTGGTAGATAGCCTCAAGAGACAGAAAACGGAACTGAACTTTAAATAATGAACAAAAGTTAATTAATCAATGAAGAGAGTCTAAGAAAGAGAGAAATACGTGAAGCTTAAATCAGAAAGGGGAAAATGTGTTGAAAGACCCTAGAAAAAGCCTGTTGATGGATCACAGAAGGAAGAATGGTTTCTAGGTAAGGCAGGCAAGGTTAGCTAAGCCTGGTAGACCAAGTAAATGATTAATAGCCTTTTCTCTAGTTGCGATGGATAATCAGTTAAAGCACTTTAGACAGGTGATTTAAAATTGAAAAGCAGATATTCTGAATTTGGAGAGTCAAAGAGAACAGCAAACTACAGTTCCTAGGTTTCTAGCCTAAGCAACTAAGTGGATGGTGATGCCACTTGCTGAGATGGGAAAAATAGAAAAGGTAGAAATCTGTGGAAGGATTAGAGAGTACTTTTTGGAACATACTGAATTTTAGTGGAGGTGCTGTAAGACATTCAAAGGAAAAAGTTATGGGTACAACTCAACACAGAATTGTATATCAGAAATGTTTTAATTCAGAGGTGTAAATTTTAGGGATCATTATCACACAGATGACAATGAATGCTATGACTGTGAATGAGAACATTTAGAGAAAGAAGAGAATTGCTATCAAAATATGACACTTAAAGCTAAAGCAGCTTTACCACTTGGAGAAGGTTAGGTAGATGAGATATGCCAGCAAAGGAAAGAACAAGCGTGTGCAGTGTGGTGAAGGGCAAGAAAAGTAGTGCCTAGAGGAAGGAATCATCATTAGCTTGTGGTGTACCAGAGAAGCCATGCAAAATGAAGAAGCCAAAATCCTGCTGCTTTAACATTATGGTCTACTATTGATCTCACAGTGAATCACTTTTTTGCTGGACGGATGAAGCTTGGAGGAAAATTAGACCTGATGTAAAAGGCATGTGTTATTAAAAAGGAAGCTGGGTTGTTAAAAAGGAAGAAAAAGAAGAAGGTGGCCATTGGAAGAGTGAAGAAAGGAGGGTTATATTGATAGAAATACTTTTTTTTTTAAGTTGGCAGCATTTTGAGAATGGTGATGAAGGCAAGGGTCAAGTTCAGAGGGAGAGAGTACAGACAAAAGAGAGTGTAAAGCACATGACAAACTAAGAGAAGCTATGACAAAGTATGAGTTAAGTTTTCATTTAGTCCAATAATCAGAGACAACATCTAGAAGAGCTTTCTCTTAGATTTATTCAAATAATCTGATATTTTATTAAGCATGAAATTTATCACAGTTACATTTGATGCTGAAAAACTTTACTGCCAAATTGTGTATGTGATTAAGTCTTCTTTATTTAAAATGTATGCCCCAGTTAATGAAAAGTTATAGATATGTCTTATCTACTTAGCAAAGACTACTTTAAAGGGAAATGTTAACTTAACCAGCAAATTAGTTTTAAGCAAGTATACAACTGAAGCAGATGAACAGGACACATATTGCAATTTACTGTTTTATTTCTGGAGATTTACCTGAGTGATTTCTCGTCAGAGAAACCAGAGTGTTTTTAAAAATCTCATTTAAAATTTTTCTAGCATACAAGCCAACCTCATACGAAGGATGTTATATAATTATTTGTACCATTTAAAATATATTCATCGAGGAAACTACAAACCTAAAGCCTTCTGCATTAATAGACTTTGCTAGATGGTTTTAATTCAGAATACAGGCTTTAAAACAAATGCCCTCTACCCACCTACAATGTAAACAAATACCATGAAGAGTATAATAGGTTAGAAAGTGCACTGGCAGATTTTTACCCACAGCAGGGGGATAAGTAGGTGACTCTGGATGTAGCTACAAGAGCATGGCAGTTGTAGATATTTAGATATTGTTTGCTCTAATTGAGCTGCTCTGGGGATGATATTCAATGAGCCAGTTCAATGAATGTATTTTACATGTGACACAAATAAAAAGAACCAGGAATCCAAAGGAGACAAATATAATAATTCTGGTAAATATAATAATAATTGAAATATTACAGCTTTATAATTTAAAATTATGGTTTGTCTACCACAGGGGCTTCCCTGGTGGCTCAGTGGTAAAGAATCTGCCTGCAAATGCAGGAGACATGGCTTTGATCCTTGGTTCAGGAAGAACTCCTAGAGAAAGAAATGGCAACCAACTCCAGTATTCTTGCCTGAGAAATCCCATGGACAGAGCAGCCTGGCAGGCTACAGTCTATGGGGTCACAAACAGTCAGACACGATTGAACGACTGAACAACAATAACAATAAAAATGAATAAAGGTACATATGGTTGCTATAAATCTCTTAGGTAATAATCTTATGTCCTGGGGACAGTTTAACAAACTGAACAACCTCTCATAGAACAAGGGAACATACATTGTCATAAAATTTTCCACATAATGCTTCAATCTAGTCTACAAACTGGAGAAGGCAATGGCACCCCACTCCAGTACTCTTGCCTGGAAAATACCATGGACAGAAGAGCCTGGGAGGCTGCAGTCCATGGGGTCGCTAAGAGTCGGACTCGACTGAGTGTCTTAACTTTCACTTTTCACTTTCATGCATTGGAGAAGGAAATGGCAGCCCACACCAGTGTTCTTGCCTGAAGAATTCCAGGGATGGGGGAGCCTGGTGGGCTGCCATCTATGGGGTTGCACAGAGTCAGACACGACTGAAGTGACTTGGTGGCAGCAGCAGCAGTCTACAAACTGCAGTGTGGAACAAGCTGGAGCACATACTCAAAGACACGAAGCTGCTTCATGAACACCACAGAGAAAAGCTGACATGCAGATTGCATCCCAATAGTTCTATTTAGTGTCTAATTACATATTTAATTCAAAATTATGGGAGGGCAAGTGACAGAACAGCATCAAAATTCTTGTAACAAGGACTATATAATCTATTTGATGTTGTTGGGAAAACAGCATATGTTTGGGGTAATTGCTGAAATCTCAAAGGATATTTTCCCAACTTCTGAGAGTGAAACCAAATGCTACAAACCCCAACCACTACCTGTGATACTGATGGAACCACAGGTACATAATCACGGTGATGGGGTTAATAATTAAGTAGTCATTAACTCTTAAAAGCATGGTTTCAACCTTGAATGTAACTCTTTGAATAACTGGGTATAACAGACATTTGAAGACAGCCACTTTCACTCTTTAAAGAAAAACTGTCCTGTTTCCATTGTTAGCAGCAGCCCACATTGGCTAGTGGCTTGATTGACCTAAATACCTCTCCAAGATTTAAGAGGAAGAGAGTGGAGCAGGAGATGGAATGTGCCATGAAACTATGGGTAGGAGCATTATATATTCTTTAGTCATAATGTTTTTTGGTGAGAAATGTAAGCATATAAGAAAGTATTTGCTGACCTTTTAACAGCACAATAGTCAAGCTTTTACAGCCAAGATGTTCTTAGAAAATGACATTGTTACTTCCCATAAGTTTCTTTTTCAGGTAACTTTTCCCCTTTTCTCAACAGTTTGGCCAGAGTAAATATAAATTTTGGCTTCCAAAAGAGGATGATTTAACCATTAAACAATAAAGAATCTTATTCCCCATGCTATAACATTTGACCTATTCCACATTAATAAAATTTTCCAAGCAATATTCTAATTAAATGAAAATAAACCAATAAATTAACCTACATGCATAAGAATAGATGGTCCTCTTATTTCTCCTATTTTCTTCCTTCTCCTTTCCCCAGTCTCATTCTTCTGGGGGAGGTGATATTGAGAAGAAGGACAGAAAATTAGTATAAAGTAAATGTAGCATTTCACTGAGCAGCTTTGAGAGCTGAAAAATTCAGTACAAAGCTCAGAAAATGGAACATTCTAATTTAATTATCTAGTGAACTTAAACTAGGGAGGAAAAACAGTCTTTAAATGTTTCACTTCTTCTTTTGAAGGTGATTTCACCCCTTTCTTGGCTTATTAATTATAGTCTATGGAGAAAAAAACATATTTGATGTGTTAGATTGTATGAATCAGAATCACTGTTATAAATAATAATTCTCATTGTACATTTCTGGGATGATATAAAAGTTTGGACTGATCATATATAATCTTCAAAAAATGCCATAGAAAGTTATCTTCTGAGTAAATCCTATTTATCACTTGCTCATTTTCTCTCTTTTCTCTTTCATTTAAATCTGAGCACTATAAAATTCTGATAAAGTGAGAACTATAGTTAATTCTATTTCTAGTAACTTTAATTTTTATATGTATAAACAATTTTCAATTATCAAAATATGAATTATTTTAATTATATTTTAACCTCTAAGCACTTGCTTCCTAACTTCTACTAACATGGTGGATTAACTCATTATTAACAAAAATATATTCATTATTTATTGTGGCAAAGGAACACATGGAATGACGGTTCTATTTATTTATAAATTAATTATGTAAGTTCATTCTCATCCTGGTAAATATATGAAGAACTTTTAGGATGGGAGAGATTACATACTGTCTTAATCTGTAGTGCATGGAAGATGGAATGCTAATTCAAAGGAGAGGAGAGGATTAAAAAAAAAAAAAAAAACAAAGGAGAGGAGAGGAAAGCTGCATAGTAATGGTGTTTTTTTTTTTTTTTAAGAATGATTCTCAGTTTATCTATTTATTAAATAATAATATGAACCTACTATGTACAAAGCACTCTTGAATTCTGGTACCCAGTTTCCACCTTTTAAGACTTTAGAGAATAATTGAAAAAAAGGATGACTTTCAATTTAGGTAAAAATTGTAGACAGAAATTAAACCTATCATTTGCTGAGTACTTACCAAGTATCAGCCACATTAAAACACTATATTTATATACACACACACACATATATGTGTGTTTATATATGTATAATGTTATATATAATATACATATATATCACACAAAACCCCACACATACAACATATCATAGTGTCTCTAGGGAATAAGAGTTGTTATTTCTGTGTTTATAGATATAAAAACTGAGGCTCAGTGAGGTTAAGTAAACCAGAGAGTTTATGAGTTCATGTTTCAATATGAGAAGGAGATCACACTGTCAGCTAGAATAGTAAAGGTATATATTTTCTGCACACACCTTATTTATTTGGTCCACAGACAAAATCCTATGAAACCAAGAAACATATGAATTTGCCCAGTGCCATTATCTACTTATAAGTTCAACTCTCAACTCTTCTACTTTCTGCTTACTTTTGGTCTCTTTAGTGCCTTCAAATTACATAAATAACAGCAAGATCCATAGTCTTATTGACTTAACAAAGCAGAGTTTGGAGCTAACAGCATCTGAGGCAGGGTTGGGTGGAGGAATCTTGGAAAGGAAAAAGCTGCAGAGAGGCAGAGGACAAATACTGTAGATTAAACTTGCCTAATGGTTTTTCCAGTAGTCATGTACGGATGTGAGAGTTGGATTGTGAAGAAAGCTGGGCACCGAAGAATTGATGCTTTTGAACTGTGGTGTTGGAGAAGAGTCCTGACAGTCCCTTGGACTGCAAGGAGATCCAACCAGTCCATTCTAAAGGAGATCAGTCCTGGGTCTTCTTTGGAAGGAACGATGCTGAAGCTGAAACTCCAATACTTTGGCCACCTCATGCAAAGAGTTGACTCATTGGAAAAGACTCTGATGCTGGGAGGGATTGGGGGCAGGAGGAGAAGGGGACGACAGAAGATGAGATGGTTGGATGGCATCACTGACTCAATGGATGTTGAGTATGGGTGAACTCCAGGAGTTGGTGATGGACAGGGAGGCCTGGTGTGCTGCGATTCATGGGGTCACAAAGAGTCGGACACGACTGAGCAACTGAATACCTAGCAGAGCCCTGAACTATATACACACAAGCATTGAAAATTCTAAGAAACCCAATTAAGGCTAAAAGATATGAAAAAATTGTTAGCTACTTTACCAAGCTGTGGAGACAAAGCTTGAAATTAATTGCCTCATAAAGCAAACAAACAAAAAACACTATTTGGGAGACTATAACAGAATCTAGAGTCTTTACAATGCATTCATTATTTACAAGTCTTGGACTTGTGTATAATAATAATGAATAATCTGATATTATCACACATATAAAGAAATAGAATAATGTGATTCACGTGTAAGGAAATGACAGTCAAAGAAAACTGGCCTTTATGTGACCCAAATGTTCAAATTAGCAGGACAAGGACTTTAAAGCAGCCTATTATAATCATACTCAAAGATATTTACTTAAAAAATCAGTAAACAAATAAGAAATGACACCAAGAAATAAAAAGAAACCAAATAGAATTTTAGAACTGAAAAAGTCAATATCTGAAATAGGAGGTTGAAGTGGACCTACAACATTCCTTTAGATAAATACCAATGTTTTCAGACATGCCAGCATCACATTTTAAGTATGAACTCACAATAAAACTAAACTGAATATTATTTTATGTGTTCTCAGTCATTGTTTATGACTGTTCAGCCCTGTTAGTAAGAAATTCTTTTTCAGAAAAGGAATAGAAATGACAAAGTAAATTATATCAGCAACTTGTCACATGCACTGCCCATGAGACATGAAACCACAATCTTTTCACCATGGACATGCAGTTTCATGGGTTGATTTTCCTGCAATGCTGACAAGATGCAAAAAGCATTCATATGATCTATTGCTCTATAAAAATAACACAAAGAAATGGCTTTTGATCAAGTTTACAGATACAGTCTATTAAAAAAGTTCACTATATGATATTGCTTAGGAGGGGTATCAATAGTCAAAGCTATGTCATTAGATCTCTTAGCATTAATCTGTAACCAACCAACAGTTGATCAACTAAGCTTCTTACTAACTAATCTTTATTAAGTGTCAGTTAGCAAGGTAGTTTTACTATATATTTTATAGTTATCCTAGTCTGTAGCAGAGAGAGTAGTAAAGCCAAGAGTTTGTTAAAAGGCTGTTTTATTATTTCTTGAACAAACATGTCATTTGTTCAGTTTGAACCATTTTCCTTCTCCTAAAAACCACAGTTTGTTCTGCTATTACACCATATACATGGCTCAATGATGAAATTAGCCCATTCTGTTGTAATTGTCCTTTTCTTACCTACATCCTTCATCACATTCAAACTTCTTGAGAGAGGTATAAATTACTGCTTTCTCATTGGCCAACAGGCAACCACATGGAAAGAATCACAAAAATTGACCCCTACTTTCCTCAACAAAACTGAAAATTTAAAATGAGATGAAAAAGTGAAAAAAAAATTCAAGATGTCTGAGGCAGTGGTGGACAGATGTAATAAAATTGTAAGTACCACAGTGCTATTCTGCAAAATGAGATTCCCCCATTTGTATTGCTCCTAAGTGTATTTTTTACTTGGTACACTGTACACACCAAATAATTTTTCTCACTTCAGAATCAGGGTCTGAAAATCACCTGAAATTTAAGCTAGGAAGAATCAATATAAATCTGAAGAAATGATACTGAAAAATGATTTATTTATTTCAGAAATAAATCTGGAAAAATTTAAGGTATCTCCAAACCTCACTGAAGATCTTGAAATTTTTCCTAATTAAAAATATGTCACAAAAGATCAGGAGTCAAATTATCTAAGAAAGTCACCTTATAGGAAAGATTATACTATGAGAAGCATGCAATTAATAAGGAATATTGAAGAATAAGAGTTATATAGTAAAATGTTTCTGTACGTCTCTTACACACCCTATGGGAAAGGTATTTTTCTTAAGACTAAAGTCCAATATTAGTTATCTATTCAGAAATATTTCTAGGTTGAAGAAGATTCATTTCATTAAGCCTGCACTATATGAAAATGTCACTCTTTATATAACTCTGTGTTTATGAAATATCTATTTAATCTGTAGACTGACTTTCTGAAGGAATCTACCTACTAGCGCACCAAGCTCTCATTAAGTAAACATTTCTGTGCTTAACAGGAATGAAGAAAAATAAATCAATATTTACTTAGCCAATAATACATTCCAGAGAAGTTCCTATGCAATTTTCATATATGGTCTATGTAATTCTCAGCAGAGTCCTGAATAAGTATTATATTCATTTTACAAATAGGAAAATTAAATTCAGAGGGATTAAATTATATATCCAAAGTTACACCATTGTTAAATGGTGAGGTTCAGAATTAAACCTCATTCTACATGGTTCCAAAGTCCATACTCTTTCTTTTCCACTGTAAATTGATAAAATGCCATTTTGCTTCATAAATCAATTTCTGATGAGCCTGCTTAGAGCAAATCACTTCTACAGAGTCTACTCAACTATCCTATGTGGAATTGATAAAATCAAAAGTCTAACTCATTCAAGAAGTTGCGATTAGACCTTGAGTCTCCTGGTGGAAAAATCCAACAACCAGGCTTCTGGCATTTGAGGCTAGAAGTCAAATATCTGTTTGCTCATTTGACCTGGATCTAGACAGAATCAATTCAGGTCATTTGTCACTAATTAATATGTGCTGAAACAATGTTCTAAACATTTAGGGTTTATAACCTTTTCATTCTGCATGTCTCAGAGATTCCAGAGTACAGTCACCTCTTGATTAAGCTGGATGGACAAGTTAACCTTTGAGCTACACCCTGGAACATGAGAAAGAATGGCTTTGTTAACAAATAGAGCTGGGAAGAGAAGGATGTTTTTTTAATATAAAAAGAACAGATGGATATGAGAAGAGCACTTAAACACTTATACAGAAGCAGACTCTTCAGAACATATGCAGCCTTAATAAATAAAAATGTGAAGATGGCACAATGCTAGAGAATGCTTTTGCCTGATCTCTGGCCCCTGATGGCTGAAATGTCTTGTGATTTGCACTTAAGAGCATAGTCACCCTGGCCTATTCATCCATGATTTTTTAGAGAACATTCAAGATGACCAGAAAGGCAATCATAAAACAGGGAAACCAATCATAAAACAGGGATAACAGAATAGCTGTCATCACATTATTTGAGTTAGAAATCAAGGACCAACAAATAAATGGTGGCAGAAATTTAAAAAAATTAGATACTAGGGACTATTTGAGTGTTTTGAATAAAAGATGAATGCAAAATTAATGTTATATGAAGATGATGGCCACTTAGAGACTGGAATTGCTTTGATTTTTAATGAAATCATCATAGATCTGAGGTTTGAAGGACAATGACAGCCTCTCTTCTTGCAGTATTTTTCTCGGTGTTTAAAATCAAAACTTATTTACCTCTTTGGTAATACACAGTGGTCTAACTCTCCTGTTGTTGTTTAGTCACCAAGTCCTGTCTAAGTCTTTTGTAACCCCATAGACTGTAGCCCGCCAGGCTCCTCTGTCCATAGGATTATCCCAGTGAGAATACTGGAGTGGGTTATCATCTCCTTCTCCAGGGGATCTTCCAATTCAGGGACTGAATCTATGTCTCCTGTCTTCGCACGCAGATTCTTCACCACTGAGTCACCTAGGAAGCCCAGTCTAGCTTTCTATTCAGGTTTAATTGCAACAAAATTTTTTATGAAAGATTAAAAGCTACAACAATTTCATGTTTATAAGAAGGATTTCATTAACAAATATGTTTTAATGCTTATCTATAATAATAGCAGAAAACAAAATGAAAAATCTCCTAAATTTGCTTAAAGATTATCAACCATTTGTGTTCAAATAAGCAAGTTGCATCTTTAAAGCTGAAAAGAGAAATCAGGTATAAACTGGATATGTTTATAAAGTATAAACTTCAGATATGCTAAAAGTGGTCACAAGCTCTTCAAATCACAGATACCAGAGGATGTAAATGTCTTACTCATAGAAACTGCCATTTCCTTGATCCGTACCAATTTTTTTCTCTATGTATTTTTTAATATGCTCTAATTATCATTACACTTTTGATCATTTCC
This sequence comes from Oryx dammah, assembly GCF_014754425.2. Taxonomy (NCBI): domain Eukaryota; kingdom Metazoa; phylum Chordata; class Mammalia; order Artiodactyla; family Bovidae; genus Oryx; species Oryx dammah. Next base: position 106,348,898 of record NW_024070186.1, read on the forward strand.
TGAACTCATCTTGCCCATAATCAATCTTGGCTAAATTATGTCTTCTGATTTCTCTGAACCTACTCCAGCTCAGAACATTCTGGAAAAAGTCATAATAGTGTTGACTGACAGGATTATGAATTTATGTTTATACATCTTTTTATCTCCAGTTCAGAACAGATAAGTTTTTACTCTTTTAAAATCACAGAATTACTTATGCCCTCTCTCTTGACTCTTCTAGCTCTTTCTCTACACAAATTCTTTCCCTGAGCCCATGAACAATATAAACAAATATCCTGACAAAACTTCTTGTCCCTTCTAACTACCAGGTATTACTATTTTTTCTCATTATCAAAATTTCTAGGTATATATCATAGTATTTCACTTATACCCAAATCAAGAACAGACAAAACTAACTTATAATAATTGAGAACTTGAAACAGTGATTGTCTCTGGACAGGGGTACATTAGATTAACTGGAAAGGACATGAAGGGAATTAGCTGGGGTAATGGAGATGTCTTGTATATTGGTTAGGTTGGCTGAATGCATTGTCAAAACTCATTGATCTGTACAATTAAGATCTAAATTCAAATTACATCTCAAAAATATATTCAGAAAGTACAGCATTTCTGATATTTCTTTCACCAAACTACTCACATATTTTCATCTCTTGTTAGCTATTTCTACCAAAATATTATTTTGTAGCTACTTTTCCAAAGACAACCACAGTCCTCATATTAAAATCCCACTAATCAGCAAATGTAGTCACTTATTCTGGGAAGGATTATTTCTTGATAAGCCTTTTTTATTTCCTTCTTTCTTTGATGATAAAACAGTTTCCTATAAAGTAGAAAATTAACTACATTATTCCATGGGCATCCAATGCAATAAAATGTATTATTTGCCCAGTGTGCTTACAGTTATGAAGAAGAATATATGAAGAAAAAACTAGGTCCCTCACTTAAAGACACTTGAAAATCTCTTTGTAGATTGAGATTTGACTGGTTTGAATAACAAAAGTGACCAATATTTTTTAAAATTTCCTTTCTAAAATGCTCAATATTTTTTTTTTATTAAAAGCTCTGTACACAGAAATTTTGTTTGAGAACCAGGATTATGCATAATATAAACCATGCTGTTACTAATTATTTTCAATTATTGTTCTATTATGCTGCATTTCATAGAGTCAAATATTCCTCTACATAGAAGCTTTCAGTGAAAATTTTGGTGGGAAAAATATGATTTACCAACACTCTAAATATGCTTAGACAAGAAAATAAATGTATTTAACTATCTAAGACAGGACTGTCTCTGTTCTATGCATTACCTTGCACTTATATGGAAGTTGACAGATTGGCTCTTGTAGAGCAGCAGATATTTTACAGACACTAAATACTGAGAAACAAACTGCACATCTTGTTAGCTTATTTTAATCTTGCTTGTGGTGAACAAAATATCTGCGCATTATAAAAACCTTCCTTAGGAAGGATAAAAATTTTATAAATTGCCAATCCTCCAGATAAAGTAATCTGCTGTCCCTGGGAAATTTCTATTCCTTCTATTGATTGAGTGACTTCAAGGAAAACACTTCAGTAACAGAACAAAGTCTCCCATATTCCTAAATAGCTTCATTGCATCTCTGAATCCATGGCCCCAATATTCCACAGTTATATATTATAACACATTCACTATGAAAAATGTAATAGACATCTGTGTTATCTCCAAAAGTCAACAAAGGAATTTTTTAGAGTAATTGCAAATTTTAAACTTTTCAAGAGATTTAGTTTAGCCTTGAGACGCAGGTAGTACTCACTGAATAATCCTCCTTTTCTAAAAACACTCCAAACTCTCAATTCATATAAATTGCAAATCAAAAAACTTAACAAGAAAATGTTATATTTTTATCAAAATGCTTTAAGACAGTGTGTCAAGTTGTTCACTGTTGGAAAATTCTGTTCTTAGTTATGTCACTTAAAGGTTTCTGCACCTATACCTTCTTAGCATATAGACTTACTGGGCACAGAAATAGACAAATTAGAAATATATGGGGAAGATAAAAATTCCATCACAGCAGGCAGGAAAATGTATGCAAGAGAACCACCATTAAATAAACAACCACCCTAATAGCTGCTGCTGGAGATAATGTTGTGCTGACACAGTAGAAACAGGGCTGAGGGAGGTGAAATATTACTGAAATTCAAATGTTGGGAAGTTCCTTTTGGGTATATAGTTTTTAATAAAAATTATTAAGTGATACTGACTTTTATTTCTTTTCATGATTGAAATATGGTTTTCTGAAAGGTATGCAACAAAATAAGGTTAAACTACATTGTATTTGTTATGTGGTATGTCAGCTATGAAGGAGTAGCTTTAAAAAAATAATATCCAAGATACAGATTTAAGATGGTCATGCTGACACTTTATTTTTCTTGTACATATGGATCTGATCTCTCTCAATTTTCAACTTAAACTTGGAGAGTGCACAGCTAATATTCTGTGTGTCTTGGAAAAGTGCCTGGAAAAGAAGACTGTGAGAAATGGATAGAGAGGTTAGGCTAGCAATATAGCATTTTTGAGTAGAATGTCACTATGCAATACAAGCTTTGTAAGTACATATTTTATATTAAACTACCTAGACATCAATACTTTTGGAATGGTTTTCAACTGTTTTATCATATTTTAAGAGTAATACTAAGTTTGAAACACCAACATAGACTTTTGTTAGCTTTATGTGCAGCAATTTACTTTTCTTTGAGCAGTGAACAATTGAATAAAACTTTTCCCACCAGTACTTACTCATATTCATTGATTAGCAATGTAATCATTCTTTAAACACATTACATTTTACTCTATTAAATATGGGTCTTTTGAATATGTCAATCTGTAAAATTAGTATATATCTAAATCCATAGTTTAGAAAGTATAAAGGCATCTGCTGAAGCTAGAATGTCAAATATTTTTAATACTTAAACATGTATATTACATAAAATGAAATATTATATGTAATCAAAAATATTTGAGTGGATATACCAGTGCTGCTCCCATTCTCCAAAATAGTTGTTCTTTCTCTTTTATGTTTCCTACCTATCTCTCTGCAAATCTATGTGGCACATTCTCAAAGGGCATGAAATATAAGAAAGAAAAGTATATAAATATTATTTATACTGATTTTAATATTTGTCCTAATGATAAGTATTCATTTGATAGCTGTTGAATGGAATTTATTCATTAACTGACCAAAAGTTTGGCTATCCACTTCTAACTTTTTACAAACTTTTGATGAACATGAGATGGTTTTATGTTCATTTGCTTCTAGAAATATTTTGACACAATTATATTTGACATGCTACAGAATCTTATATACAAAATATTATTTTTGATTATATTTTCACAGAATTATGGAAATTCTCAAATAATTCCACTTTCTTCTAGAATAACTGAAGTATATCTAGTATGACTGTCCATGTAATCAATTTGTAATAAGGTTGGTTTGACCTGTGTCCATATGCATGGGAGACCATGTATTAAGAATTGTCATCTAGAGTCTGAAGTAGTACATGGAACATAGAAGGTATTCAATAAATATTTAATTACTTAATGAATATCTCTATTTTATCCCAAGTCAAGATAGGAGGTGACAGAGCATGGAAAAGAAAACAATGGACTAGGGGTTAGAAGAAATGGTTTCCGTCCTTTCTTTTTTTCTCACTTAATATAAGCTATTCACTTAGCTTATTTGTCTTCCAAATTTATTCCCAATAATTTGTTTTCCCAAATTATCATATCTAGGCTTCAAACTTCTTTTGCTTGGAATGCTGGTCCCCCTGCTTACTGTGACCAATAGCCACTCATTCTTATTAAACTCATTAAGTTTCAGATATCATCACACTCCTTCACATAATTCTGGTTTAACCTCAGCCAGCATTGATCTCTTTCCTTTTACACTTATAAGTTCCTTAACATGTTTAAGTCTTACTTCCCCAGTACAATCTCATGTTCATCAAAAGTTTATAAAAAAAATTAGAAGCTGATAGCCAAACTTCAATAACAGTTTGGTCAGTTAATGAATAAATTCCATGCTGCTGCTGCTGCTGCTAAGTCACGTCAGTTGTGTCCAACTCTGTGTGACCTCGTAGATGGCAGCTCACCAGGCTCCTGTCCCTGGGATTCTCCAGGCAAAAACACTGGAGTGGGTTGCCATTTCCTTCTCCAATGCATGAAAGTGAAAAGTGAAAGTGAAGTCACTCAGTCGTGTCTGACTCTTCACGACCCCATGGACTGCAGCCTACCAGGCTCCTCCATCCATGGGATTTTCCAGGCAAGAGCACTGGAGTGGGTAGCTAGTGCCTTCTCCATGCAGCAGCCATCAAATGAATATGTACCATCAGGGACATCCAGAGGTCCCAAACTTAAAACTGAATCATCTCAAATATGTGTTTTATTTGACCATCACACAATTTCAATGTTTAACCAGTAGCAGATATTCATGTGAGAAAGCATGACAAAAAATAGTTTTCTAATTTCTCTTAGAAAATACAAAATCTGGTCCCACTGGACCTGCTTCTTGTTTGGCAGTGATCAACCAGAGCTGAATAACTACTGCCCATTTAGTCCAGGCACATTTTTACATTAATCTCCACCCAGCATGAACCTGTGGGATATGTGAGATTTTAACCCCTGAAGATACTTCATCCTAACATACCCACCCTCAGCACCACTCTCAAACATCCACCCCATACACACAGACTCCAAACTTACTTGAAGTCTCTAAAAAGACTCAAGGTCTCTATCTATATGTTAGGCATTTCATATTTTAAATGTTTAAATTTTAAAAAGCTATCTAAATTGTCAGGTTATCTTCCTGTTTCCTGTATGTCTGTAAAGTGAGAGTCAACTTAAAAATGGTGTTGAATCTACTTCTTATTTCCCGTCTTCACTAATGATACATTGAGCAATTAGAAATCAAAAGGCCATTTTGACTTCTTCATTTACATATCAGTATCCAGTGATTTCCCAAGTTCTGTCAGATTTACTGGCAGAGAGAGCAGTTAGGGTGGTCATGGTGGTGGGAGGGGGACTCATTTTCTCCTCTCCATTCCTATTGCTTCTTGCCTTCAGAGTCTGCACTTGGTGAAACGGTGCCCCTCACTCTGTGAGGGTACCTGTCCTTAAAATTAACAGAGCTGCACTAAGCAACTCCATTTAGCTTTGATTTCAGATTCCAGAAACCAGAGTCAATTTACAGTCAACAGTAAAAGAGTTGTTTTAGAGCCCAAATTCACTTTCATGGAGCTTGCAAAATGGCACTTCGAAACATTTACAATGATCTAAGAGATGATTGGTGAAATGTTTTGGCACCAGCAAGTCTGCTGTGCAGCTCTCAAGACAAGTGGCATTTCAACCTATATCCTACTTGACTTTATTAGAAGCACTGTATGTGAGAGAAACAGGAAATCTGCACAGCACTTTTAAAGTAATGCGGTGAATTATAAATTAATGAGGGTTTAGTATGGGAAGGGAATAACATCTGCAGAAGAGCGGATTTCATAAAGACAAAAGGGAAAAAGGTTTCCCTTAATAAAACATAACCTTTCTGCACGCACAATCAATTCTCAATTAGTCATACCAGAGAGAGTATCCACCACAGACTGTCAAACTGCCTCACTTTAACTGCTTCCTTTTCCCCACACTGTTTTCTGATTCTGCCTCCTCTCACCCAAGATGCTCCTTGAATTAATATTTCCAACAATTTTCTTCAATCTGTTTCTGCCATCAAAAAATCCAATTTTCTTTTTATTTCAATGGAGTCTCTATTGCATGATACAGCTTTCCCTCCCACAGTTTCCTGGCCTTTCTGTGCTCAAGCCTAATGTTTAGTCAATCAAAGTGGGTAAGAAGCCAGAAGAGAACAGGAACTCAGAGGAGAAATGATTTCCCTAGGAAGTTCTCCAATTCCTTCTTTATACCTCTTTAATGAGCATACAGCAATGAAGTCATCACTTTGGAAGTTCAAACAGACAACAGAGAAATTTTTGGAGTGTTTCCAAAGTTCAATTCAACAATTATGGATTGAGTACTTACTTACTATGTGCAAAGCCTTTAAGTGCATACATAGGAAAAAGAACTCTACCCTACAGGTCTTAAGCTTTAACTGGAAGGGGAAGTAGAAGATAATTTTACGAATAACCAGGACCTACATCATGACTTGTATCATAGTAATACCATCAATGTTTCATTCAGTAATGTCAGTAGACAGTAACCAAACATTCACTACTTGTTAGATGCCCTATAAAGCCCTGGGGATACCAGGATAAACAAGATAATACCCTATCTTCACAGTCTATTAGGAAAGTAATGCAAGGAAACAGTTACAGACATCAAGATTAAAATGTTCACTTAAGTGCTATATAGAAAAATATGGCTATATGTGTGCCAGAAAGAAAGTTTCTATCTCTGCCCAGGAATGGGCATGAGTGCCAAGAAAGTTTTCACGGAGAAGGAGTGGCATCTTGAAAGGCAAAGAGAGAAAGGCATTTAATACTGAAGCACCAGGACGTGCAGAAGCTTGGAAGTATAAGAGAACATTCTGCATTCCAGAAGAGTTCATAGTTCTGTAAGGTTAGTGTACTCACAGGACCTGACCAGGGGGTGCTGGGAGATGAAGCAAGGAAGAAATATGATCCTGGAAAGCTTTTATGAGTTAAGCACCCAGCACAGCGCTTGGTACAAAAATAGCTGTCAAAAATTTGTGTGAATGAATGAATGAATAAGGAGTTTGGCTTTTATCCTAAGGGTGTTGCATATGTATAGAAGGATTTGTGTTTGGGAAACGGTTCCAGAAGGTGAATGTGATGGTTGGATTAGAGGGGCTAAGATGAAAGGTACAGAGACCAGGCAGGACATTCCTGCAGTTGTCCATGTAAGATGACGTGCATGTGTGAATGCCAAGTTGCTTCAGTCATGTCTGACTTTGCAACCCTGTGGACTGTAGCCCACCAGGCTCCTCTGTCCATGGGATTCTCCAGGCAAGAATACTGAAGTGGGTTGCAATGACCTCCTCGAGAGGATCTTCCTGACCCAGGGATCAAACCGAGTCTCTTATGTCTCCTGCACTGGCAGCTGGGTTCTTTACCACTAGCACCACCTGGGAAGCCTTATGTACAATGATATGAGCCCTCAGTACAGGGAAAGCTGAAAAACCAGAGTAGAACTGTTTCAGAAGTTAAAGGCATAGCTTGTTGAATAACTGGATATAACGAGGTAAGAGAGAGCTCAAACATGAAGATGTTTTTCAGGTTTGTAGTTTGGATAATTGAGTAGATTTTGGTGCCCTTCATACAGATAGAGAATTTGAGAAGAAAAGCAGGTTTAATTCTACATAAGCTACCACATGCTCAGCAGAAATTTCTCAGGTACTTATTTGAGGTTCATTTGATCTTTACTTGTGGGCTTCCCTGGTGGCTCAGATGGTAAAGCGTCTGCCTGCAATGTGGGAGACCCAGGTTCAACCCATGAGTTGGGAAGATCCCATGGAGAAGGTAATGGCAACCCACTCCAGTACTCTTGCTTGGAAAATTCTATGGACTGAGGAGCCTGGTATGCTAGTCAATGGGGTCGCGAAGAGTCAGACATGACTGAGTGACTTCACCTTCTTTCTTTCATTTTTATCTTTACTTAGATAATTTAAAAATAAGCCTAAATACCTAGTTTACCAATTCAGCATAAGTTAGAAACTGAAATTTTTGAGTAGGTAGGTTTCACAGAGCATTAAGAAATGAGAGCCAATAGCTTAAGAGAAAGAGACAAAAAAAAAAAAATGTTAAAAGCAAACAAAACCACACCAACTCGAGCAGTTTTTATTTCTGGCATTGCTTAATGACATTTACCATTTCTCTATGTGCTGATGTAGAATGCTACCTTGGCCCACATATGCCTGGTTTTCCATACAAAACTTAACGGTACACCCAGCTTCACTAATGGGTTAAGCATAGAAGTACTGCATTCAAGGTTACGTTCCAGGGAAAGTGAACTTGAACTTAATACTGCAGTAGCGCCACCTTTTCTGCAGTTTTGATTTCGATGGTTTCAGTTACTTTTAGTTGAAAACAGTCTGAAAATATTAAATGGAAAATTCTAGGAATAAACCATTCATACATTTTTTAAATTTCTGGCTTTCTGAGTAGTATGATGAAATCTCACGCCATCTGCTCCATTCCACCATTCCTGAAACGTGAATCGTCTTTGTCTAGAGTATCCAGCCTGTAAGTCACTGAGTAGTTGGTCCCTTAGTAGCCATCTGAGTTATCAGATCAACTGCTGGGCTATCACAATGCTTGTGTTCAAGTATCCCTGATTGCACCTAATAGCCCCAAAGCATAATAGTGGGAATGCTGGCAATTTGGATATGTCAAAGAGAAGACATGAAGTGCTTCCTTTAAAGTGAAAAGGTGAAAGTTCTTGAATTAATAAGGAAAGAAGAAAAACTAGGCTGTGGTTGCTAAGATATATGATAAGAAGGAATCTTCAATCCATGAAATCATGAAGAATGGAAGAGAAATGTGTGCTAGTTTTGCTGTAGCATGTCAAACTGTAAAAGTTATGGCCATAGTGCAGGATAAGAGCCTAGTTAAGATGGAAAAAGCATTCAATCTGTACAGTAAGATATTTTCAGAGAGAGACCATGTTCATATAACTTCATATACAGTAAATGGCTATAATTATTCTATTTTATTATTGTTATTAATCTCTTACTATGCCTAATTTATACATTAAACTTCATCATATGTATGTATGTATAGAAAAAACATTGTATATATTTGGGTGCAGTATGTTGGCAGTTACAGGCATCCATGAGAGATTGCTGTATATCAAAAATCTGGGTTAAAGAACTTTTAAAGTTCTATAATGATTTCTAATCCAACCGTTCCTCTAAAATTTATTTTCTGAGTTAAATGACTACCCTAGATGTAGATGTTCAGTTGTAGTGTGCTGGTTCAGCTATAAAGTTGTTTTTCTGAATTGCATGTACAGTAAGGATGATTATAAGAAATAGTTCTAGGAAACTAGCTTTTCTTAATCTTTCTAATGAGTGTATTGTTTAAGAGGTTCTTTAGTACAATATCAGTACCCTTTTGTTCATTCAAGATATATTCATTGATTATCTGTAAATTTTCAGACATTGTGCTAGGTTTTGGAGATAAAATATGATGAATAACACAGCACCACTGCTATTAAGAAACTTTCAAAACCATGGTGGAGAAAGATGATTAAACAAGTAATTATAATACAATGTTATAAGTGGAATGATACTGATATGTCTCAAATGACAGTACTACAGAGGAGGCGCACGTAACAATGCCGTTGTAGGAATGCATGCGGAATTTCTAAGCGTTCTGAGTAAGTCAGTGAGAAGTGGCACGACATGCCAGGTAGAATTAGAGAGCATATGGGAAGGCATGGAAACACCGTAAAGTTTTTCTCAGTACCAGAATAGCTCTGATTCTTCTGCACATCTGAACACAAGAACGTGCAGCACATATGACATCTCCCTATTTTGGTAGGATGCTAGTCACTTGTGCCCTCCTCTAACAAATGAACAGCACTTCCTAACACACACTTTGTAGTTTTATCATCCCCAGCCTCATCTTATTGGTTTTACTTAATTCATCTGTGTCCTGATTTCCTTGCTTTTTAACATTATTTTAAAGCCATTAAAATGCATTTTGTAAGGAATATTAAACCCTTTAGCATAAAGTGGAGTATAGATAAATAAAAAACTCCAATGGGGGGTCATGATAATAGTAACATCTTTTAGAATAAAGGCAAATAACCCTAAACATTTGATCATCAGTGTGTAACTGATATTCATGATATTCACCCCTAAATCAAGACAAGTTTAAACCTTTTATGTTCTATAAAATAAAGTTCATTTGTTTTAAATACCTTGATCATTTAAAAATGGTTAATTTAACATATTAGCATGAACAAACTTATAAACCTTTAGATCAAAAACATGCCTAACTGGAATTGCTTTTCCCTGAGGTCCGTAATAAGTAGAAGCTTCCATGTGCTTGATTTAGAAATACTTTTAATATAATGTAAAAATCTACCAATGGACTCTAATTAAGTGTAGTAGAGTCCATAGGTAGATTTTTAGCTACATTATATTAAAAATATTTCTAAATCAAACATATGAAAACTTCTGCTAGGGGGCTTCCCTAGTGGCTCAGTTGGTAAAAAATCTACCTGCAATGCAGGAAACTGGGTTTTGATCCCTGGGTCAGGAAGATCCCCTGGGAAAGGAAATGGCAACCTACTCTAGTACTCTTGCCTGAAGAGTTCCAAGGACAGAGGAGCCTGGCAGGCTATGGTATATGGGATCACAAAGAATTGGACATGACTGTGCAACTAACTTTCACACTTAATTAGAAGAAACATACCACCTTTCTGTACTTGAATGGGTTTGGGCTGACCATAGATCCACATGTAAAATATAAATAGGAGTCCAGGGAAAACCCATGTTATTGCTTTATAAGTCTCATTCAAGCTTGGTAAACACTTATTAAACAAACTATGAATATGCTTTTGCTGAAGAAAATCAATAAGAAATGATGCTTTGCACCTAATATAACACTGGAATTATTTCTACAGGCTCAGTTTAGTGAGTAACTTGTCAGTATCTATTTGCATTTTGTCATTGGCAATTTATAACTTTTTAAGTAATTCAATTTACACTATCATGTTTGTTATTTTACATTGCCTTTTTTTGTATTTTGAACTTATCATCTCTAATAAATTATTTTACAGAAATCAGAACTTGGGTAAAATATCACTGTTCATCTAACCAAGCTTATGAATAATATTTAAAAAACAAAGGTTTGCCTAAACCTTTTACAGTAACTGAACTACCGTTTGTTGTCACAGGACGTCATTCACTCAACAAATTTCAATGAGCATCTACTGTATTGGCACCATTCCAGGTGCTATTGAGTAATAAACAATGAGGAAGAGCATACTCAGAGCTTCCCCTTCTGATGGAATGTTACTGGAAATTAGAAGTTAGTAAATGAAGAAGCCAGCACCAAAATACAAGCTTACTGACACATGGTCTACCTTCTAAGCCTTTGAGATACTCAACTTCCCATGTTGAAATGAAGTTGATACAGAGGAAAGCATGTTGACAGATAGCAAGAGACAATATTCTGATGACATACTTTTAGTACTTGGATCCAGCCAAGCCTAAGGCCATATATACCCTGTACTTTCTAGCACTCCAAGCTAATAAATTCTCTTTATAGCTTAAAATAGTTTGTTTACTGTTAGTTGCCACTAACTGAAACCTAGCTAACAGTTAATCTGTTGGATAACTTTGTGATTAGTCTCTATGAGTATGAATAAATTAAGGAAAGTATTATTTGATCATAGTATTAGTTGATAAAAGCAAAGCACCTGTCATAACTCTGCTAGAGTTTTCAGAATTACATTAAAAACATTATAAGTATAATGCTATCTCCCTTTCAATTAGATGACTTGAGCAAGTCATTTAATCTCCCAGTGCTTCAGTTTTCTCATATGTATAATGAGTAAAGTACTAGCATAGAGGGATGATTTGAAGATAAGATTAAATGAAATAATACATATTTTATATAAAACATAAAATTGTGCCTGACAAATTAAAAGTACTCAAATAGAATACAAATATTTTTTATTAGTGTTAATTTTCTCAAAGGGGTTTCTGACACCCACACAATTAAAGAAACACTGCCCTATATTTTCATGACTTTTATTTTAGAAATTATGTGAGGTAACCAAGATGGATTCAAAGTATTTAAAATTCTTTTTAAAATGCTAAATGGGCCTATGTGAGGTGGTGTGGGAGATGACAGTTGGCCCAGGACATTGAGAAGATGAAGAATAATCTGAGATCTGCAAATCTGCATACCAATTTTTGTAGAACTTCTACCAAAATGCATCTGCTTCCACAGAGCAAAAATGAATGACATGGAGAGATAATATCGAATCTCAGTCAAGATCAAGAGGAAAAGAATAAAAGAAGAGATTCCAACCACAGAAAACAAAAAAGGAGAAGAAAATACCATGACCCTGTGATTTAATTGGTGGAGTATCTCAACCATTACTTAGATTGGCTACTCTACGTAACATATGAAGCGCCTTCAAACTGATAAATTTGTGGTAAGTATTCACGGTGCCACTATTTGAACTATTATTAGTAGCATTTGGGATGCAATAAGTAGTACACAGAAGGCAGTAACCATGTGGAACACTTTTTGCTTCAAAGATAAAAGGACCTATCAATTCTTTAGTCTTTAATGAGAGATGTGGTAGTTTGGCATAATAGACTAGTTTGGACTCAATCAGCAACGTTTTTTTAAATTCATCATTTAGGAAAAAATAAAATGAGAAAACAATCCAATTGATGAAAATAGTATACTTTCATTGAAGTACACAGCAATGCCACCATTCTCTTGGTGATTTTCCTCCTCTATTTCTCATTAGCTTCATCCCATTAAAATTTTTGATAAATATAAATCCTATAAAGCTGATTGGTTTGATTAACCTAATAAAGAAAAAAAGCCAGCCACTTATCAACCTCCACCTGACATTGACATAAAGTCTTTACATGGCACAGTTCCTGGGCCTTTTCATTTGAAATGGGGAAAGGGATAGCTTAGTAGAATGAATAGGGTTGCAGTGCAACAGATTAATTAAGCAGCTCACAGGAATGATATTGAGAGGTAACTGATTAATTGAACATTGAAGCCATCTAATCAAATAGCAGACACAATAAATATGTTTCTTCAGAGATAAATTATGCCCTGATTAGCATATTCATTTATAGAGTTGAATTAACTCTTTATCTGCTTTGAAAACTTTGCTTAGCTGTAAATAATTACCTCTTTCATGTCGTTCTAAAAATGCCTGGTGAACATGCCTGTATCCTTCAAGATTTGAGCAGTTTATTCATTAATTATGCAAGCATTCTGTTCACAAAAGAGGTAAAAAGTCCACTGAGCCATTATTATTATTCCACACAACCACAAGCAGACAAAGCATACAATATAATTGAAGATGAATCAGTAAGAAACCAGAACCTAGGGTTTAATAAGAAAGGGAGAATAGATAGTTGTGAAAATATTAAAATCAAAGATCTACCAAGTCATTTATAAATGAAAATATGTCTTTTGAAGTGTGAAAGCATGGTAATTATTTTTTTCATATGAGCCTATGGAAAAGATGGTCACTTTGCATTTATGAAGTTTCAATAAAATAAAGGGTTGAACTTAAATCAGGGCAACTAGGGGAAGATGAATTCACAGAGCATAAAGCAGTTCATTTGTACTTAAACTGTCTTCCCTTTTGCTAATATTGGAGCCCTGCCCCCCTATTTTTGACACCCGGGCAGAATCCAGTTATCACAGCTGTGTAGCTCAATGAATAGCAAGAGTCTGCTCCCTGTGCTTGTGGATGCTCATCATCAAAGAGGGTCTGTCACTCCCTAGTCCAGAAGCAAGTTCCCTGCCAGCCTGAAGGAACTGAGCTTCATGGGGGAAGGGCAGAAAGTCCCAGAGATAAGAAATGTGGCCTTGTCAGCATCTGAGCCCTGGCAGCATCTAGTCCTAATGCAGAGTCCTGATTGAATTCCTGTGTCAATGATTTTCTTACAGAAATTCAAGCTCCACCCAAGGAAGAGCTCTCCAGGAAAGAGGTCCTATGAATGCCTCTGCTGCCACAGATGTCATGTGGAAAATTGGATGGAGCCATGGTTACTCATCTCTCTGAGTTGGAATTGGCTAAAAGGGCAGTATCATGTGTAGAGGCAAGATGTTACACAGCTGTTGGCTGAAAAGGGATTTAGATTACTGGAATTATTTATTCTAATGGAAACTAAAGAACTATAAGTGAGATTGTTTCTTTCAGCTTAGAAGAATTTCAACATATTAAGGGTGATAATGCCTAATATTTTATGCATGTATTTGTATTTTGTATACATGTACAGATGAAGATTGCTTAAAATTGATCAGAAAGAGGATGTCTCTCTCTGTGTATCTCACTTCATCTCTGTTTTTTATTATTTATTTACCACATTTCTACAGTTTAAAAATCCTAAAGTTGAAAGATTTGTAAGCAGAAAGAAATAATATGTAAGATGTACTTCATATATATGATAATTATTTTAAATTGATCAGAACAAGGAAGTCTCTAAACTGGAACTGAAATGATTTCAGGATATTACTGAAATACTTATAGTTCAACTTCAGATGACTTTTAAATAACTAACCTCTAAAAGAAAATAGTGTATCCTTTATCATTAGAACTTCACAATCACAACTGCTTTTATTTGGTCACGGTGGTATCTACATATAGAGGGTTCACGTCAAACACATCCAATTGCAATAATATATAAATCTCTATGAAAAATATAATCAGGGCCCAATCAAGCATCTTTCTCCTCATATTTTTGATCTACTCCTTAGAGCATTATAAAGATAAAGTGAAGTACATCTTTTCAACCTATTCTTGTGTTTATTGGTAACAATGTTGTGAAGGAAGACAGAAACCCATTCCACTGCCAAACACCAACATTATGTGATAACAAGAGCAGTTCAGTTCAGTTCAGTTCAGTCACTCAGTCGTGTCCGACTCTGCAACCCCATGAATCGTAGTACGCCAGGCCTCCCTGTCCATCAACACCTCCCAGAGTTCACTCAAACTCACGTCCATCAAGTCAGTGATGCCATCCAGCCATCTCATCCTCTGTCGTCCCCTTTTCCTCCTGCCCCCAATCCCTCCCAGCATCAGAGTCTTTTCCAGTGAGTCAACTCTTCACATGAGGTGGCCAAAGTACTGGAGTTTCAGCTTTAGCATCATTCCTTCCAAAGAAATCCCAGGGCTGATCTCCTTCAGAATGGACTGGTTGGATCTCCTTGCAGTCCAAGGGACTCTCAAGAGTCTTCTCCAACACCACAGTTCAAAAGTATCAATTCTTTGGCGTTCAGCTTTCTTCACAGTCCAGCTCTCACATCCATACATGACCACTGGAAAAACCATAGCCTTGACTAGACAGACCTTTGTTGGCAAAGTAATGTCTCTGCTTTTGAGTATGCTATCTAGGTTGGTCATAGCTTTCCTTCCATGGAGTAAGTGTCTTTTAATTTCATGGCTGCAGTCACCATCTGCAGTGATTTTGGAGCCCCCCCAAATAAAATCTGACAACGTTTCCACTGTTTCCCCATCTATTTCCCATGAAGTGATGGGACAAGATGCCATGATCTTCGTTTTCTGAATGTTGAGCTTGAAGCCAACTTTTTCACTCTCCTCTTTCACTTTCATCAAGAGGCTTTTTAGTTCCTCTTCACTTTCTGCCATAAGGGTGGTGTCATCTGCATACCTGAGGTTATTGATATTTCTCCTGGCAATCTTGATTCCAGCTTGTGTTTCTTCCAGTCCAACATTTCTCATGATGTACTCTGCATAGAAGTTAAATAAGCAGGGTAACAATATACAGCCTTGACGTACTCCTTTTCCTATTTGGAACCAGTCTGTTCCATGTCCAGTTCTAACTGTTGCTTCCTGACCTGCATATAGGTTTCTCAAGAGGCAGGTCAGGTGGTCTGGTATTCCCATCTCTTTCAGAATTTTCCACAGTTTATTGTTATCTACACAGTCAAAGGCTTTGGCATAGTCAATAAAGCAGAAATAGATGTTTTTCTGGAACTCTCTTGCTTTCTCCATGATCCAGCGGATGTTGGCAACTTGATCTCTGGTTCCTCTGACTTTTCTAAAACCAGCTGGAACATCTGAAAGTTCACGGTTCACCTATTGCTGAAGCCTGGGTTGGAGAATTTTGAGCATTACTTTACTAGAGTGTGAGAAGAGCAGAACACTTGTCAAAAACAAGCTAGAGCTTTGAGGATTATATTTTTCAAAATTATAAACATAAACTTGTCTTCCTTTTAATAAGACAGGTGGTGTTTTACCTTTAAAAATATATTTAATCTCATTAAATTCTGAAATTTACTGCTGCACTGAAATTACAACCCTTTTGCATCTTTCCCTCTTAGCTAATCCTTCCAATTTTTAAAGATGAAAATTACCTGTTTATGTATTACTTAACCAACATTTATTGTATTTGAATATGCGGCAGCTGTGTAATGGAATGAATTAATTTACATATGTCTTCAGTGTTAATTTCTCAAATTATTTTTGTTGTTGTTGCTCTTTAAGTTCATTATAAATACAATTATTATGTGACAGACTAAGATGAATGAAGGCCACAAAAATAATTTGTTTCATAAATCATTTATCAAAAAAACTGCTAGTTGTTTCCTGGATGTACTTGGAAGGTATGAGTTATATACATTTGTGTATATGTATCAGTTGAGTTCAGTCCCTCAGTTGTGTCTGACTCTTTGCAACGCCATGGAGTGCAGCATGCTAGGCTTCCTTGTCCTTCACCAACTCCCAGAACTTGCTCAAACTCATGTCCATCGAGTTGGTCATGCCATCCAACCATCTCATCCTCTGTTGGCCCCTTCTCTTCCCGCCTTCAATCTTTTCCAGCATTAGTGTCTTTTCAAACTAGTCAGTTTTTTGCATCTGGTAGCCAAAGTATTTGAGTTCAGCTTCAGCATCAGTTCTTCCAGTGAATATTCAGGACTGATTTCCTTTAGGATGGACTGGCTGGATCTCCTTGCAGTCCAAGAGGCTCTCAAGTGCCTTTTCCAACACCACAGTTCAAGAGCATCAATTCTTCGGTGTTCAGCTTTCTTTATATTCCAACTCTCACATTCCTTACATGACTAATGGAAAAACCATAGCTTTGACTAGAAGGACCTTTGTTGGCAAAGGAACAACAAAGGTTGTTTCTGCTTTTTATTATGCTGTCTAGGTTGGTCACAGCTTTTCTTCCAAGGAGCAAGCGTCTTTTAATTTCATGGCTGCAGTCACCATCTGCAATGATTTTGGAGCCCAAGAAAGTAAAGTCTGTCACTGTTTCAATTGTTTCCCCATCTGTTTGTCATGAACTGACGGGACTGTATGTATGATCTTAGTTTACTGAATGTTGAGTTTTAAGCCAACTTTTTCACTGTCCTCTTTCACTTTCATCAAGAGGCTCTTTATCTTCTTTGCTTTTTGCCATAAGGGTGGTGGTATCTGCATATCTGAGGTTATTGATATTTCTCCCAGCAATCTAAATTCCAGCTTGTATTACATCCAACCCAGCATTATGCATGATGTACTCTGCATATAAGTTAAATAAGCAGGGTGAAAATATACAGCCTTGACATACTCCTTTCCCAATTCGGAACCAGTGTTCCATGTCCAATTCTAACTGTTGCTTCTTGACCTGCATACAGATTTCTCAGGAGGCAGATAAGGTGGTCTGGTATTCCCATCTCTTCAAGAATTTTCCACAGTTTGTTGTGATCCACACAGTCAAAGGCTTTGGCGTAGTCAATAAAGCAGAAGTAGATGTTTTTGGGGAACTCTCTTGCTTTTTTGATGATCCAACGAATGTTGGCAATTTGATGTCTGGTTCCACTGCCTTTTCTAAATCCAGCTTGAACATCTGGGAGTTCATGGTTCATATACATATAAATTTCTTTCTAGGGTTGTTGTTGCTGTTCAGTCACTAGGTTGTGTCTGACTCTTTGTGACCCCATGAACTGCAGCATGCCAGGCTTCCCTGTCTTTCATTATCTCCCTGTTGCTGCTGCTGCTGCTAAGTCGCTTCAGTCGTGTCCAACTCTGTGCAACCCCATAGACGGCAGCCCACCAGGCTCCCCTGTCCCTGGGATTCTCCAGGCAAGAACACTGGAATGGGTTGCCATTTCCTTCTCCAATGCATGAAAGTGAAAAGTGAAAGTGAAGTCGCTCAGTAGTGTCCGACTCTTAGCGACCCCATGGACTGCAGTCCACCAGGCTCCTCCATCCATGGGATTTTCCAAGCAAGAGTACTGGAGTGGGGTGCCATTGCTATCTCCCTGAGTTTGCTCAAACTCATGTCCATTGAGTCAGTGATGCCATCCATCTTTCTAGTGTAGCTTTCAATATTTTCAAAATGAAAGGTCATTGTTCATATTTGTTAAGATCTGCATAGGTGATTACTTACCTGATACTTATCTTTTAAAAAGAGCAGAAAGATAAAAAGCATGAATATTTTTTAAAAGTATGGTACGTGGGGATGACCCAGAAAGATGTGGGGAGGGGGGTGGGAGGGGGGTTCAGGTTTGGGAACGCATGTACACCTGTGGTGAATTCATGTCAATGTATGGCAAAACCAATACAGAATTGTAAAGTAAAATAAAAAATAAATAAATTAAAAAAATAAATTAAAAAAAAGTATATACAATAAAAATAATATTACTAAGCATTTTGGTTCTAATTATAAAGATGAATACCTTGCACATTGGAGGGACCAGATTTAAATAATCATGACATTTTGAATTATTTTTTCATCTTTAGAACAAATTTTAAATGTGTTTTGTGGCTTTTTGAATTTATTTTATTCAGTCAATATTTTTGTTTACTTAAAGAAAAATCCCAAATAAGCTAACTGATTAAGGGAAGAAATAAAAAATCTAAACACACCAATCACTAGAAATGAAATTGACTCAATAATCAAAAAACCCACCAAATGAAAGTTCAGAACAACATGACTTTACACTAAACTTTTATAGAAGAGATAACACCTATCCTCCTCAAACTATCCCCAAAAAATTTAAAAGGAAGGAATGCTTCCAAACTCATTCTATGAGAGTAAGTTACCATTACCCTGATACCATAACCAGATAAAGACACTACAAAAAACAAATATTAGAGTCCAATATGCCTCATGAACATACATGTAAAAATCCTCAACAAAATATTAGCCAAAAAAATTCAACAATGCATTAAATAGATTATATACCATTATCAAATGGGATTTATTCCAGGGATGGTTCAGTATGTGCAAATCAATCATGTGATATACCACATTAACAAAGTGAAGGAGTAAGAATACTGTGGTCATCTCAATAAGTGGAAACAAAGCATTCCAGAGAATTCAACACCCATTTATGATATCACTGTCAACAAAGTGGGTGGAGAAGGGACATACATCAGCATAATACAAACTATGTATGATGAACCCTCTGAAATCAGGAACAAGACAAGAATGCCTAGTATCACCAGTCTTAATCAAGATAGTATTGGAAGTCCTAGATAAAAAAATAAGACAAAAAAAGGGAGAGATAAAAGGTATCCAAACTGAAAAGAAAACAAGTCACTATTTGAAGATAACATTATGCTACATATAGAAAATTTAGGTATTTTATTCTTTATGATGCAATTGTTTTAACTTCTCTGTCTGATAATTCTTTATCATTGTAGAGAAATGCAACAGATATCTGTATATTGATTTGTTTATCCTGCAACTTTACTGAATTCATTTATCAGTTCTAATAAGTTTTTGGTGAAATCTTTAGGGTTTTCTATACATTGTATAATGAAGAAAATCCAAAAAACAAGGGATATATATATATATATATATCTGATTCACTTTGCTATACAGTAGAAATAAACACAACCTTGTAAAGTAACTGTATTTTAATAAAAATTAAACAAGAATAAAATACATAGGAATAAATTTAACTAAGGAAATGAAAGACCTGTACTCTTAAAAAATATAAGACATTGAGGAAAAAATGTGAAAAGTATGCAAACAAATGGAAAAATATACCATGCTGATAGATCAGAATTAATGTCATTAAAATGTTCATAACTACCTAATCTGCAGATTCAATGTAGTCCCTATCAAAACATACATGACATTTTTTCAAAGTAATAAAACAAGTAATCATAAAATTGTAAGAAATTCCAAGAACCCTAATAGCCAAAGCAATCTTAAGAAAGAGAAAGAAAAATTGTAGCTGGATGCATTATGCTCTCTGATTTCAAAATATACTACACTACAAAGCTACAGCAACCAAAATTGTATAGTACTGGAACAAAAACAGGGACATAGATCAAGGTAACAGAATGGTGATCCCAGAAATAAACTCACACTTATTTTGTCAATTAATTTGTGACAAAAGAGCAAAGACTATACAACCAGGAAAAGAGAGTCTCATAAATAAATGATATTGGGAAAACTGGACAGCAACATGCAAAAGAATGAAACTGGACCACTTTCTCACACCATATGTAAAAATAAACTCAAAATGGATTAAAGACTTAAAGGCAAGACCTGAAACCATAAAACTCCTCCAAAAAGACATAGACCGTGTACTCTTTAACACTGTCATTACCAGCATTTTTTTTGGATTTCCCTCTTCAGGCAAGGGCAACAAAAGGAAAAATAAACAAATGGGACCACATCAAGTTAAAAAGCTTTTGTGCAGCAAAGGAAACCATCAACAAAATGAAAAGGCAACCTACTAAATGGGAGAAAATATTTCAAATCATATATCTGATAAAGAGTTAACACCCAAAACATATAAGAACTCACACAATTCAATATCAGAAAACAAACAAACAAACAATCTAAATAATAAATGGACAGAGGACCTGAGTAAACATTTTTCTCAGGAAGACATACCAATGGCCAACAGACACATGAAAAGATTCTCAACATCATTAATCATCAGGGAAATGCAAATCAATACCATAATGAGATATCACCTCACACGTGTCAGAATGGCTATTACCAAAAAAACAAAAATCAAGTTTTGGCTAGGATATGGGTCGTTAGTAGGATTGAATACTGTTGTAGCTACTATGGAAAACAGCATGGAGGTTTAAATTAAAGATTAAACTTCCTTGTGATTCAGCAATTCCACTTCTGGATATTTTCCTAAAGAAAACAAAAACACTAATTCAAAAGGGCATCTTCCCCTCTTGTTGCATTGCTATATACAATAGCCAAGAGATGAAGACAAAACTGAATATTACTCAGTCATAACAAAGAATGAAATCTTACCATTTGCAATAACATGGGTGGACCTAGAGAATAATATGCTGAGTATTGATATATGTCAGACAGAAAAAAAACAAATACTGTATAAGTTCACTTATAAGTGGAATCTAAAACAAAACAAAACATAAACAAATTCAGATAACAAACTAGTGAATGCTAGAGAGGAAGGAGGTGAGAAGTTGGGTGAAATAGGTGATAGGGATTGAGGAACAAACTTCAAGTTATAAAATGAGTAATTCACAAGGATGTAAATGTATAGCTGCTGGTGCTGCTAAGTCACTTCAGTCGTATCCGACTCTGAGCAACCCCATAGATGGCAGCCCAAAAGGCTCCCCCGTCCCTGAGATTCTCCAGGCAAGAACACTGGAGTGGGATGCCATTTCCTTCTCCAATGCATGAAAGTGAAGTCGCTCAGTCGTGTCTGACCCTCAGTGACCCCATGGACTGCAGCCTACCAGGCTCCTCCGCCAGGGGGCCCCAACTCCTGGGCCATGGACTGCTACCATGCATGGCCGGTTAGGAACTGGGCCACATAGCAGGAGGTGAGAGGCAGGAGAGTGAAAGAAACTTCATCTGTATTTGCGGTCACTCCCTATCACTTGTATTACCATCTGAGCTCTGCTTCCTGTCAGATCAGTGGCAGCATTAGATTCTCATAGGAGTGTGAACTGTATTGTAAACTGCATATGCAAGGGATCTAGGTTGCGTGTTCCTTATAAGAATTACCTGAAACCATTCCCACTCCTGGTCTGTGGAAAAATGTCTTCCATGAAACCAGTCCTTGGGGTCAAAAGTAAGGGGACCACTGATGTACAGTATTGGGAATATAGTCAATAGTACTGCAGTGCCTTTGTATGGTAACAGATGGTTACTAGACTTGTGGTAATCAATGAATAACATATATAAATGTTGAATCACTATGTCCTAAACCTGAAATAACGTAATGTTATATGTCAACTATATTTCAATTAAAAATATATATTTTGTCTATTTATAGAAAATAAATTGCAATACTACTGTAAAAGCAAATATAACTACCTTTATTTTGAATGATTATAAAAGGCCATATTTCTTGCCCTGTTATGAACAAATCATGCTATTCTTACAGTCATTTTTAAAAAAATTAAATTTATTTTTAATTGAAAGATAATTGCTTTACAATATTGCATTGGTTTCTGCTACACATCAACATGAATCAGCCATGGGTATACATATGTCTCCTTCCTCTTGAACCTACCTCTCGCCTCCCATCCCTTCCCACCCCTCTAGGTTGTTACAGAACCCTGGTATGAGTTCCCTGACTCACAGCAAATTCCCATTGTCTATCTATCTTACAATGGTAGTGTATATGTTTCCATGCTACTCTCTCCATTCATTTTTTTAAAGGCCCTTTAAGAAACTAGCAGTGGTTTCACTTTATTCAAAAGGAGTAAAATCAGTTCAGCAATAGACTATACTATACAATTATCCCAAATTCTTTTTATCATATCAGGAACTTTATTAAAAATTTAGTCTATGTTTTTGACATCATGACAACAGTCCTCTGAAACTGGGTATAGATTGAATGAAAGTAGGCATTAAAGAAACATTTGATTTATCTTCTAATACTGTGAAAGTAAGAGTTCTGAATTTGAGTCAAGGTATGAAAGCTATAACTGGCCTGATTTAAAATTACTCATGTCAGCAAGTTTATATGCAACTTCTCTAAGCCTATTTTAATAACAAAACTTCTCTCAGCCTATTTTTATAACAAATATATTTCATTTTACATTTGTCCAGTGTTGAAGACACAAGCATACATATATATTTTTTTATTATAATTTCAAGAGAAATCATATTTTCTAGTTTAAAAAGCCTATTATTTTACACAAACCTCTGCTATGGTTTTAATTACTGAATAATTGAATTTGATTATATACCTTTTACTATTATTCAATGTCTTTTGTATAGCTGTGATTTAATTTATTGGTTCTAAACATTTTTTCTGCTTTTAGGAAGCTCATTTGCACAATATCCTTTACTCAGAAACATTGCACATGGGCAGTATGAATTTCAACGCAATAGAAATGAGGGAAACAGGGAAGATCCTGCTGCTGCTAAGTCGCTTCAGTCGTGTCCGACTCTGTGCTACCCCATAGACGGCAGCCCACCAGGCTCGGCCATCCCTCGGATTCTCCAGGCAATTACACTGGAGTGGGTTGCCATTTCTTTCTCCAATGCATGAAAGTGAAAAGTGAAGTCGCTCAGTCGTGTCTGACTCTTCCCGACCCCATGGATTACAGCCTACCAGGCTCCTCTGGCCATGGGATTTTCCAGGCAAGAGTACTGGAGTGGAGTGCCATTGCCTTCTCTGAAACAGGCAGGAGACATTTCAAATTTAGAGAAAGTTGGAGAGGGAGGATGCAATTTGTAAAAAGTACCTTTAAGGACCATGATTTAAACCTTATGAAAATATGCTTGTCCTCATATAAAAATTAACAACTAAATGAATAATCTTTCAATTTAGTTTTCCAAATAATACATATTATTTTAATTGTATATCTTAGGGTACAATGAAAAGCAAAATAAGAAAAAAATCCTTAGGTTAAAACAACTCTGTTTATGAAAAATATTCTATTGATATTTCTTGTCATCATGTTTTGATATATTGTAGGCTTCTTCCAAATCTGAGAACTTTGAATTTACTTATTTAAAAAAAGTAATTCTTTCTTTAAAAAAGTCTTTTTTTCCCTTAAAATATTTGACTTTTTCTTATTTATCCTAAGGCAGAAAGTGAAAAGATATCTTCACTATTACCTTGAGGGGAAATGTTTTAGTTTAAAATAAATTTGTAAAATTACTTGGCTCACATCCTTCTACGTTTTAACACACTTTGAAAACAATAAATGTCATTAAGTTCATGATGTCTCTGAGAGTTAGGATGGCCCTAAGTGTACCCTCGTACCTCAAACCTGGGAGACAAAAAGAGGTGCAAAGGCCAAAGATAGATTGGCTCTGGTCATATTCTAATTCTAATTAATAATATAAAATCTCAGTCAGCCTCAAAACCAGCATCGACCCACTTATTAGCTTTCAATCTCCTACTCTTCCCAGTACTTTCCCTGTGTGTGTGTGTGTGTGTGTGTGTGTGTTTGTGTATAAATCCCCTTGGTTATTTTAAAAAGCAAAGAACAAAAAGTCTTCACCTGTAGTAAATGATAAAAACTGAGACTTGACTATAAAGTATTGAAGTTTGAAAACAGGTTCTAAATGCTATTCCAAAAGAACAGCAATAACCTACATGTAATGGCAGTGGCCTTGGAATAAACGTATTGCCACTCAGGGTGACTCCTTACAAGTATGTAGCATTCATTTAGATATTTAAGTAGAGTTGGATTTCTTTAAATATCAATCTTCTTAACATTATCTTACAGTCATACTTCAAAACTTAGAAGAAATGCTAAACCCTTCTTTTATGAAACATTAATATAATGAGGATTTGGAGCCTGTTACAGGGGGAAAAAGTTTTGCAGAAGTTTTAGATAATATGTAGAAAAACAGACATTTGAAGGTGAGTTGTGAATGGGCTGGAATACTATTTCATTTATTGATCACAGGACTTACAAGAGGCAACATGGGAAGGATGCATAGTCAAGGTCAGCTGCATCTTTACATATAAGTTCATATATTAACTGACGAGCTATGGCTCTATATATTTCCTACTGGAAATCTGTGAAGGCTTTCTCTTTCAATTGATTAAAAGCAAAGGAAAGTTGACAGGGGAACTAATGAGCTATGCGTAATGAATAAGATGGCAATGTTCTCTTCTAGTCAATATTACCTTTCATAAAAATGGGAGCAGAAACCTGATTCAATGCATTGCCATAGAGGCTGATCTGTGAACTTTGACCACTGTAGCAACTACACTGTTAAGAATCTTTAGTTACCACAGTTAAAAAGTATATGTAAACATGAAAACAATATCAATTATCTGATTCTGGACTAAAAAAAATGGTGAGCCTGCAAGAAAAGTCATATCTAATATTTAGAACTTGTGTTTCCTTTTATTCTTGTTTGGTCACAAAGTACATTGGTCCTTTGGCAAATGGCCAAATGATATTTGGGCTTCTATTCAAAATCCAGTGATCATGGTTGATGTACAGAACCAATCGTAAATTCAGGTCTTATTATTTATTCAGGTCCTATTAGCTCAGGCTTTAGCTGGACAAGGAAATGGTAAACCAACCCAGTATTCAGTCAGTTTAGTCACTCAGTCATATCCTACTCTTTGAGACCCCATGGACTGCAGCACGTCAGGCCTCCCTGTCCATAGGTCATGACATCCAACTATCTCATCCTCTGTCGTCCCACTTCCTCCTGCCTTCAATCTTTCCCAGCATCAGGGTCTTTTCTAATGAGTCAGTTCTTCGTGTCAGGTGGCCAAAGTATTGGAGCTTCAGCTTAAGCATCAGTCCTTCTAATAATATTCAGGACTGATTTCCTTTAGGATTGACTAGTTGGATCTCCTTGTAGTCCAAGAGTCTTCTCTGACACCACAGTTCAAAAGCATCAATTCTTCAGTGCTCAGCTTTCTTTATGGTCCTCTCACATCCATACATGACTACTGGAAAACCACCAGTATTATTGCCTGGAAAATTCCATGGACAGAGGAGCCTGGTGGGCTATAGTCCATGGGGACACAGAGTTGGGTATGATTTAAGACAGCATGCACAAGGCCTCAGCAGCTTAGAACAAATGCTCTTGAAAGGGTTTTCTAACTTATACAAAGACCATAGGTGAAATTTTTTTTTAAAGAGGAAGTTTCTTTTCTCTGTTTCCACACCCTCATTCTGTTACCCCAAGAAAATTCACCAAGACCCAAATGGCCGGGACTTCCAAAGAAACACACCTTTCCTCCACTGCCTGAAAAGAAATGTTCTGGGGCAGCAGATCTGAGATAGCATTTACAGAAGAGCAATTTGTTTGGTTATCTGATGGAGGTAATTTATGTAGAAGTGTGCAACGACTTATATTTCCTGCCTGACTTGCTTTTTAAAAAAGAGATTATTAACATAAATGAATCTTGATTACTGACAGGAGGTGGTAGGCTCAGTGCTCTTTGCTAAAGTCTTCCCTAGGGCATGTTGGAGATAAGAGGTCAGTAACTTGGCAACCCTTTAAAGACTGCAGTGATTTTTTAGTTCAAAGTCTCTTATTTGATGGCCTCTGAGTGAAGTGCCAAAGACAGGGTCATAAAACAGACACTCCAGTCCCCAACCTTGAGAAGTTGTAACTTGAGGAGGTTATCTCCTCACCATCTCCTCTCCTCTAGCAAGCACAAAAAAATTAAACAAAACAGAGCAAAATAAAACGGGTCTGAAAAGACTCTGTGCTACTCCAGGATGGGCAGCAGGATAATCAGTAAATATTTTGCTTTTTAGCTTTAGACTTGTTCAACAATATTTTTTTTCTTATCAAAAGTGGTACCTCTTAGGAGTTTCTCTTTCCTGTTTCATTTTGCTTTGACTTTCCTGCCCCACGGTTCCCTTCAGTTCACTCGCTCAGTTGTGTCTGACTCTTTGCGCCCCATGGATTCAGTATGCCAGGCTTCTCTGTCCATTACTAACTCCTGGAGCTTGCTCAAACTCATGTCCCTTGTCGGTGATGCTTACTCAAGGTTCCCTGACTTGATTTAGGTGTTATTTCTTGTGCTGACCACAGCTAAATTACTCCCAGGTGTTTTCTCTCATTCTGAATTTGTTTTCTCCTTATCCTGTTAAGAGTTTTATCCTTATCACTTTAATCTGCATTGATAAGTATTGGTCTTTGCAAATATAAAATGATCTTTACATATGGTTGAATGAATGATATACAACTGGTATTTTTCCCATAGGAAAGAAGTAATACTGTATATCTAAATCATCATTAGAAACAAAAGTTTACCCAAAGTAAGACCATAGCTTCATATGCTTTTAGATGTAAGACAGTAAGTCAAATGCTTGCAATCTATGAAAAAATTTTCTTAATTTGTATTAAGATGGAAGAAGAAAAGAATTTAAAATAACCATTAATGAAAACAATTATTTAAGTTTTACTGAACCTTTGACTCAACAAATAGATGAAAATTGATTTTGAAGCATTAACAGTTAACTGTCTTTACAAAAGCACCATAATGGAAAAGTACATCTTCTAAATTTTGTCATTCTTATCTGTTTTTTTAAAAGAAATATTTAAAAATGAAACTAAAGGACAGCACTTCAATTAACTATGACAGTATTCATTTTTAAAAAATCTCACTTATTATGGTTAAATGTTACTAGATGATTTTAGCTTGTTTACTGTGCCAATAAACAATTACTATAAATGACTTATAAATATTTTATTTTTAGTCATAGATCATAAGGTAAAAGAAAATCACAGCTTGTCTCACTTGGTATTTTGAACTTAAAGCTAAATGGAAAATAACTACCATCTTTATGATTAATGGTGCTATAGGTTGAGGGCTTTTATTCAAAATATTGATTTAATTGATTTATGCCCTGAACTAAATAAGTAAGGAAATGAGAGAAGAGAAATAGCATGGACATTCAGAAATTACTGAATATAATGTAAAATTCTGAAAAATAAATTACAAAGATACAGCAATGAAATAATTTTCTTTTTTAGAATACAGGATAGGCACATAAAATTTTATTTTTAAATTTTACAAAAAGCCTTGTATGTTAATGTTAAAACATAAAATGTAATTCATTTTTATTCATTTATTTATTTCCATCATTTAAAAAAAGAAATAGAAAAAATGATATTACCTATACAGCTTAATTTAGTTTTTCCGTTATTTGTATTTCATTCATTAGCATTTCATGCTGGAAATCTTACATTTCTTATTTACTTTTTGTGAAAGTCACTCAGTCGTGTCTGACTCTTTGTGATGCCATAGACTGTAGCCTGCCAGGTTCCTCTGTCCATGGAATTCTCCAGGCCAGAATACTGTAGTGTGTGCTGCTGCTGCTGCTAAGTCGCTTCAGTCATGTCCGACTCTGTGTGATCCCATAGATGGCAGCCCACCAGGCTCCCCCATCCTTGGGATTCTCCAGGCAAGAGTACTGGAGTGGGTTTCTGGAGTGTGTAGCCATTCCCTTTTCCAGGGGATCTCCCAACCCAGGGATCAAACCCAGGTCTCCTACACTGCAGGCAGATTCTTTACCAGCTGAGCTACCAGGAATCTTTGATTTACATTTTAGCAGTAATTATTGATATGCATTTTTCTTATGATATTTCAGAGCAAGGAAAAGTAAAGAATACTTATGAAAAGAGAGTGGATGCATTCTACAAATTCTGCTAGGAAATTTCACTTGCCTAACTTTATTTAAAGACAAATTCAAAATCAAAAAGAAAAATTACTGGCATAAACAAAAATGGTACCTATAGTTTAATGTAAAATAAACTGTTATAATAGTAGAATATTTATTAACACTTTAAGCTTTATTTCTGATGATACATACCAGAACTGAACTGTAAAAGTATTCCCTTAACCACACTTTTCCTTTCATGTAATAGCCACTAAAAACAATGACAACAACAACAAAATAGCAAGTTTTGTAGCCACAGGGAATTCTGCTGTCTATGGAGCAACTATACTTATTGTCCTGACCTGCAGCCTGGAAGATTCTTTCAGGAAATATAAAATAGAATTACCCACTCAGGATTGGGATTGGATTCATTCTGTGCTCTGCATACTTGTATCCTGATCTTACTGCACCTGACCTTTTAGATTCTAGATCAATACTTGCTCCAACTTTCCATTTTAAGCTACAAGAAGGTCAGAATTCCACAATGAGTCCAGATTCTTTCCATCCCCAATTCTCATTCACGAGTTTTACTTATCTTATGGCTTTCTTCCCAACAGAATCACAAGCTCAATTTAGAAAGAGACTGTTTCTTTATCCAGATCATAGTAAGTATAATTTGTGGAGTACTTACCACATGGAAAGTGAATTTCATGATTTTCTACACATACCACACACACACAAAAAAAATCCCAAACATATAAAGGGTTTTTGTTTAGTTTCATTTTACAGTTGGCCCTTGAACAACATGGGTTTAAACTGCTTGGATCCACTTATATACAGATATTTTTCAATAATAAATATTACATGATCTGTGGTTGGCTGAATCCAAGGATGCTAAGAATCTTGAATATGGAGGGCAAAGTATAAATTACAGGCAGATTAACCACTGCATTGTCCAAGGGTAAACTGTTTTACTTTGTCATTTTTACTGATAATGAAACTGAGTGAGTGCTAAGTCGCATTAGTCATATCTGACTCTCTGCCAAGCTCCTCTGATGGGATTCTCCAGGCAAGAATACTGGAGTGGGTTGCCATTTCCTCCAGGGGATATTCCCAACCCAGGGATCGAAATTACAGCTCTTAAGTCTTCCTCATTGGCAGGTGGGTTCTTTACCACTAGCGCCACCTGTGAAGTCAATGCTTTTTTTTTTTTTTTCTGAAAGAGGAGTGTGAAAAAAGCCTGAAACATGACTTTGTGCATATGAGTTGTTGTGCAGAATCATATATTTACAAATAGGGTTTGAGTTTAGGTTATAGCTTTTCTTTTAAAATTTAAATGGGGCCTAAATTTAAAATTGATAAAAATGTAAATTTTCCTTCTATGAGAGCTGAGGAACCTTTTCATATGCATGGATGTAAAAATAGGCTGCTTCTAATTTGTATACAATGGTTTAAGTATGATATTTTGTATTCATTTGTAACAACAATGAATACAAAATGAAAAGGAATTCATAACACTGTAATAAATTTTGGAGTAGATTTTAAAAGAGAAACTTTTTATGTTAACTTACATCCTTTTTCTCTCTTGGAGGAAAAAAAAAGTGTTAAATCAGATTCAGGAAGAGCCTATTACCCAGGAAGATGATATGCTATTAGGACAGTAGTTCCTTTAATATTATAGCTAACTAGATTTTCCTATCAGCTACATACCAAAAGTTCATGTAATATAGTTGAATTAATTTAAATATCCCTATGCATTAAATTTCCTTTCTTATTAGCTGTTGTTGATGAAGTGTTCTAATGTTTTAACATGTAAGAACCAGTCACAACTTCTTTCACAAAATATCTAGGATTTTTAAAAATCATTTTTATTCCTTTAGAAAAGAAAACAACAACAACAACAAAAATCCTTCCAGATAATATCAAGAATGTTAAGGAATGGTCTTTAAAATTTTTCCTTGTCTCAAGATATCTGGGCACTCTAAGGGGTAGAAGTGATAGAAAAATAAAAACTAATTTTATCTTTGCCATGAAGTTATATACTATCACGGCAACAGTAGTCCAGAAATTCAAAAAGTCTGTTCTAAAGAATACCGAATGAGCCCCCTAGAAGGTATATGAAAAATAATTAATCTTTTTACTAATAAAATTAAACAAAGGTTACTATAATATGACATATTACAGGTTTAAGACTTCTGTTAGTAAGTTTTTAGAGGACTGTAATTATTATAGTCAATAATCAACTATAAAGGGAATAAAAGAAAATTCTTAGTATTTCTCCTCAAAATTATAGTATGTGGAAGTGAGAAATGAATTAATGCAAATCCCCTTTGAATCAAACTTGAATCCAGTTCCCATATCATGAAGTATATTATGCCAGGTATCATGAGCTGAATGTTTATGTCCCCTTAAATTTACATGTTGAAGTTCCAACTTCAATATGATGGTATTAGGAGGTGGGGCTTTGGGAAGTGATTATGTCCTAAGGGTGGAGCACTCTTGAATATTAGTGTCCTTATAAAAGAGACCCCAGAGAGTTCCCTTGCTCCTTCCACCACATGAGGACCTGAAAAGAAAAAGATCATTTATAAATCAGGAAGTGGGCTCTCATATGACACTAAACTTGCTTGTGTCTTGATACATTACTTCCCAGTCTCCAGAACTATGAGTAGTATTACATGTCTATTGTTTTTAAGCCAACCAGCCTATTGTATTCTGTTACAGGAGCATATAGGTGAAAGTGAAAGTCACTCAGTCATGTCCAACTCTTTGCAATCCCGTGGAATTCTTGAGGCAAGAATAATGGAGTGGGTTGCCATTTCCTTCTCCAGGGAATCTTCCTGACCCAGCAGTCAAACCCAGGTCTCCTGCATTGCAGGCAGATTCTTTATCATCTGAGCTGTGAGGGAAGCATGAACAGATCATAACATTATTTTGCCAGAGGTCAACACATATTTGGTCTCTCCCACCTGGGCTCCAAAATCACTGCAGATGGTGACTGCAGCCATGAAATTAAAAGACGCTTACTCCTTGGAAGGAAAGTTATGACCAACCTAGACAGCATATTAAAAAGCAGAGACATTACTTTGTCAACAAAGGTCTATCTAGTTAAGGCTATGGTTTTTCCAGTGGTCATTTATGGATGTGAGAGTTGGACTATAAAGAAAGCTGAGAGCAGAAGAATTGATGTTTTTGAACTGTGGTGTTAGAGAAGAATCTTGAGAGTCCCTTGGATTGCAAAGACATCCAACCAGTCCATCCTAAAGGAGATTAGTCCTGGGTGTTCATTGGAAGGGCTGATGTTGAAGCTGAAACTCCAATACTTTGGCCACCTCATGTGAAGAGTTGACTCATTGGAAAAGACCCTGATGCTGGGAAATATTGAGGGCAGGAGGAGAAGGGGACGACAGAGGATGAGATGGTTGGATGGCATCACCGACTCAATGGACATGGGTTTGGGTGGACTCTGGGAGTTGGTGATGGACAGGGAGGCCTGGCGTGCTGCGGTTCATAGGGTCTCAAAGAGTCGGACATGACTGAGCGACTGAACCGAACTGAACCAGAATAAATAATATAAGAATAAGAGCTTCTGTTTGTTTTATTCACTTCTGTATTCTAAGTATATGGAACACATGGCAACACTCAAAATACAGTTGTTGAAAGAATACTACTTTACTTTCTACCTTTCTTTCTTTTGATTCCTTATTGGAGTGGGTATCCATTGCTTTAGCCAGTGTAGCCATCATTCACTATTTTGGGAACAGCATCCTGACTGTCATTACATCATCACATCACCCCAAATCTTAGCCTGTGTGATTCACAAAGGTTAACATTGTTCCCACTCCCACCCTTGACAGGTTCCAGGTAGGAACACACTTAATTTGATAACCAGGTAGAGTCCATCACACTAAGCCAAATATATGCTTCAGATGGCTTGTGACCCCTAGGTGACTCAGGTCAAGATAACTCCGGTGAAGAACTTTTACTGTGACTATTAAGGAAGACAAGCTTTTTACATTGAAGTTCTGAATGGAAGAACTGTAATACTGGTAATCCTAACCATATACACCATGGCAAGAAATTGTTTAAATGAAGTAAAAACAAAAGAAAACCAAGTCAAGAGATGGTAAGATATGTACTTTGGCATCAACTAAACTCTGGATTCTAGGCCTAAAGCCAGTTCTACCCTATTATTTGGAAGTTATGTGACCCAATAAATTTCACTTTTATAAATCTAGGAAGAGTCATAACAAATCCATACTCCAATTTTATGGATTAATTGTGTGGACAATTAATACTATTGTATTAATTACTTAAGACTTTATACATGGAAGAAAAAAGAGCACCATGCTGATGTTAAGATTATATAACAGCCATGGGCAAGATCACCTGACTTGCCTCTTGAGAAATCTGTATGCAGGTCAGGAAGCAACAGTTAGAACTGGACATGGAACAACACACTGGTTCCAAATAGGAAAAGGAGTATGTCAAGCCTGCATATTGTCACCCTGATTATTTAACTTATATGCAGAGTACATCATGAGAAACGCTGGGCTGGAAGAAACACAAGCTGGAATCAAGATTGCTGGGAGAAATATCAATAATCTCAGGTATGCAGATGACACCACCCTTATGGCAGAAAGTGAAGAAGAACTAAAAAGCCTCTTTATGAAAGTGAAAGAGGAGAGTGAAAAAGTTGGCTTAAAGCTCAACATTAAGAAAACGAAGATCATGGCATCTGGGTCCATCACTTCATGACAAATAGATGGGGAAATAGTGGAAACAGTGTCAGACTTTATTTTTTTGGGCTCCAAAATCACTGCAGATGGTGACTGTAGCCATGAAATTAAAAGATGATTACTCCTTGGAAGGAAAGTTATCACCAACCTAGACAGTATATTGAAAAGCAGAGACATTACTTTGTCAACAAATGTCCATCTAGTCCAGGCTATGGTTTTTCCAGTAGTCATGTACGGATGTGAGAGTTGGACTATAAAGAAAGCTGAGCACTGAAGAATTGATAATTTTGAACTGCAGTGTTGGAGAAGACTCTTGAGAATCCCTTGGACTGCACAGAGATCCAACCAGTCCATCCTAAAGGAGATGGCTGTTCACTGGAAGAATTCACGTTGAAGGTGAAACTCCAATACTTCGGCCATGGGATGCGAAGAGCTGACTTATTTGAAAAGACCCTGATGCTGGGAAAGATTAAGGGCAGGAGGAGAAGGGGATGACCAAGGATGAGATAGTTGGATGGCATCACCAACTCAATGGACATGGGTTTGGGTAGACTCCGGCAGTTGGTGATGGATAGGGAGGCCTGTTCATGGGGTCACAAAGAGTCAGACACAACTGAGCAACTGAACAGAACTGAACTGATGGGCAGGAAATAGGGATAATCACAAGGTGTACTCTAAGAAATGTCTAGCAGTGTTGTGTTCTCTTTTTAATTTACTCATATTAAATCCAAGAAGGAGAAAAAATAGCATTTATTTTTCTGTCAACAGCTCTAGAAGGTATGTTTTACCTTGCCACTGGTGGCTTCAGCTGTGCTGAGTACAAAATTGAAGTAAGATAGTTAATCATTACTTTTTTCTGTCAATAGCATACAATGATAAGCATGGTTTAAAAAAAGAGAAAGAACAATCCAATCTCCACAGAAGGAGTTGTAATTTACTAAATCATACAGAAGCCTAAAATTTCTTGAGGAATCAACACATACGCCCTCATTTCACAGTTGAAGAAAGTTAAATGTTTTGCCTAATGTCATATCACTGCCTTGTAGCAGAAGCAAAGACTAAAAGACAACAAACCATACTAGGATTTTACTTATCTTCATACTATAATTTCTTTTCAGAGACTTCCTTTTAAATCACAAATGTAAGAGTTTACAATATTTAGTTAGGCTTAGAATTCTATTCACATGTAGAAAACTGGTTCACAATTTCTACATATATGTATTATCATTTAGGCAGAATTTCATACTGTGCACTGCTAAATAATAGTTCAATAAACAATGATTTTATTAGCATTTTCAAAACTCCAAGATAAGCTTATACAAGAGTTAAGAAATAACAGCTTCGTTTCTGGAGAATTAGTTATCTTTTAGGTCAGTGGTCCATAATTTACCTAACGCTACCTTAGTGTCCTGATAAATTTAATTTACGTTTTCTCACCAGTAAGAACAGGTCTATGAATTACTTTAGTAATTGTCCAAGAGGATAGAAAGGCCAATGTAAAATATATTTACATATATTAAAAGATATAAAACTTTTAGTAAAGGAAACTCAAAATCTGAGATAATATATTTCCATATTACATTTTCAAAAACAGGACAAATCATTTAAATTAAAATCTAATTTAAAATAAACAAATACTGTATGTTCAACCTAAGTGAGAAAAGAATTTGAAAAAAAAATACACATATATAAATAACTGAAACATTTTGCTGTACACTTGAAACTGCCACAACAATGTTCATCAACTATACTCCAATATAAAATAAAAAGCTAAAATTAAAAAAATAAGTAGATCTTAGCAAAATGAACTTTTCACATCTCAGTCTCATTTACCATGAACTCCAGTATTCTTAACTGGAGAAGCCCATTGACCGAAGAGCCTAGTGGGCTACAGTCCATGGAGTTGCAAAGAGTTGGACAACACAGAGATTAAATTTTTACCTTCTTTTTTTTCCACCATGAACAGAAAACTAAGATAATTGGTTAAGATAAAATCTTAGGTATTTGAAAGCTTTCCCAAAATTGCACTCTGTTTTTCTTAATGGTTTCTCACTTCTATGTAAATCACAAAATTTATAGTCATATTAAATTAACTATAGTATGAGACAAAAAGTGCTTTGAAGTTCCTGGATGAAAAGTTCTGTTTTAATGCAACACATTATTAATTTCATAAATGCCAAAGAATTTAAAAGATAAAGTCATTCTATGAGGAGAATAGATTTTGAAATTGATAAGAATAAGGAATTCTTACTATCAAGGGCACCTTAGTCTTATTTTTTAAGATCAGTTAGTCTCATAATTAAGACCCTTCCATATATCCCCAGTGGTGGGACAATGAGGTAAGTAATTTTGAGGGGAAGAAAATATGAAGAAACTCTTCTATCGTTCTTAGTTAATCACTCAGTGTTCTTTGTGGCATCAGATCCAGGAGCACTTCTCTGCAGTGAGATAAAGCCTAACTGGAGGATTCATTCTGACCAGCTCATCATATGTCAATCATGAAATTTAAAGACTGTCCATAATCCACTTACAGGGTGTCAGCTTGTCTGAAAATGTGCATATATTTTCATACTGTGAAGGAAGTAATGTCAAGCTCTGTTTAGAAACTTCCTCAGCACATTCCAACGACAGTAAAGGAGGAATTTGGTAGCTTAGACATAACTTTTTCATGGATTCTATGAAACAACATTCAGGGTCTTGTAGTGAAAAACCACTTGTCTGGAGTATCTGAATGTTTCATTGAATCAGAGGAAGCTCTGATTTGAAACTGCACTGCTGCTGCTGCTAAGTCATTTCAGTCGTGTCTGACAGTGCAACCCCATAGACAGCAGCCCACCAGGCTCCTCCGACCATGGGATTTTCAAGGCAAGAGTACTAGAGTGGGGTGCCATTGCCTTCTCCTGAAACTGCACACTGAACATTTATTTATTGATAGAGCCCATTTGTCCTTAACGGGTCTTGGCATTGAGGACCTGGCATCAACTAGGATATTCTGTGATAAGCATCCAGCAATAACAGAAAAATTAAACTAAGAGTGGTCCTTAGAAATGTATCTAACATAATACCTGATTATTATAGCAAAAAGCAAGAATTTTCATTGTCTCTGGAAGGAGGAAAAAGTGATATCTAAACTGAAGTGTAATATTTGCGCATTCTCTCTGCTTTACTACATGGCCATTTCTCAAATTTCAAAGTGTTATGAACAGAGTTCTCCAGATTAATTTATGTGTGTGTGCGTATTAGCTGGGCAATTAGCTGCATTACATTTAACTGGTTAATGTCCATGCTCCTGTTGTTTCAGAGACTATGATTAGAACAAAAGTGTATATCTAAATCCTTGTAACATACTGGTTACAAAATGTGGTCCACTGGAGAAGGGAATGGCAAACCACTTCAGTATTCTTGCCCTAAGAACCCCATGAACAGCATGAAAAGGCAAAAAGAAAAGAAAATGAAAGATGAACTCCCTAGGTCGGTAGGTGCCCAATATGCTACTGGAGATCAGTGGAGAACTAACTCCAGAAAGAATGAAAGGATGGAGCCAAAGCAAAAACAACATCCAGTTGTGGATGTGACTGGTGATAGAAGCAAGGTCCTATTCCGTAAACAGCAACATTGCATAGGAACCTGAAATGCTAGGTCCATGAATCAAGGCAAATTGGAAGTGGTTAAACAGGAAATGGCAAGAGTGAACATAGACATTCTAGGAATCAGCGAACTAAAATAGACTGAAATGGGTGAGTTTAACTCAGATGGCCATTATATCTTCTCCTGTGGGCAGGAATCCCTTAGAAGAAATGGAGTAGCCATCATAGTCAACAAAAGAGACCAAAATGCAGTATTTGCATGCAATCTCATAAACAACAGAATGATCTCTATTTGTTTCCAAGGCAAACCATTCAATATCAAGGTAATTCAAGTCTATGCCCTAGCCAGTAAAGCTGAAAAACCTGAAATTGAATGGTTATGTGAAGACCTACAAGAACTTCTAGAACTAACACCCAAAAAAGATATCCTTTTCATTCTAGGGGACTAGAATGCAAAAAAGTAGGAAGTCAAGAAACACCTGGAGTAACAGGTAAATTTGGCATGGAGTACAGAATGAAGCAGTTCAAAGGCTAACAGAGTTTTGCCAAGAGAACACACTGGTCATAGCAAACACCCTCTTCCAACAACATAAGAGAAGACTCTACACATGGACATCACCAGATGGTCAATACCAATATGAGATTGATTATATTCTTTACAGCCAAAATGGAGAAGCTCTAAACAGCAAAAACAAGACTGGGAGCTGGTTGTGGCTTAGATAATGAACTCCTTATTGCCAAATTCAGACTTAAATTGAAGAAAGTAGGGAAAACCACTGGACTATTCAGGTATAACCTAAATCAAATTCCTTACAATTATAATTAGAAGTGAGAAATAAGATTCAAGGGATTAGATCTGATAGACAGAGTGCCTGAAGAACTATGGACTGAGGTTCATGACACTGTATAGAGGCAGTGATTGAGACCATCCCCCCAAAAAAGAAATTCAAGAAAGCAAAATGGCTGTCTGAGGAGGCCTTACTAATAGCCATGAAAAGAAGAGAAAAGCAAAGGTGAAAAGGAAAGATATACCCATTTGAATGCAGAGTTCCAAAGAATACCAAGGAGAGATAAGAAAGTCTTGCTCAGGGATCAGTACAAAGAAATAGAGGAAAACAATAGAATGGGAAAGACTAGAGATCTCAAGAAAATTAGAGATACCAAGGGAACATTTCATGCAAGATGGGCACAATAAAGGACAGAAATGGTATGGACCTAACAGAAACAGAAGATATTAAGAAGAGGTGGCGAGAATATATAGAAGAATGATACAAAAAAGATCTTTACAACCAGATAATCATGATGGTAGGATCACTCACCTAGAGCCAGACATCCTGGAATGTGAAGTCAAGTGGGCCTTAGGAAGCATCACTATGAACAAAGCTAATGGAGGTGATGGAATTCCAGTTGAACTGCTTTAAATCCTAAAAGATGATGCTGTGAAAGTGATGAACTGAATATGCCAGCAAATTCAGAAAACTCAGCAGAGGCCACAGGACTGGAAAATGTCAGTTTTCATTCCAATCCCAAAGAAAGGCAACGCCCATGAATGCTCAAACTACTGCACAATTGCACTCATCTCACACACTAGCATAGTAATGCTTAAAATTCTCCAAGCCAGGCTTCCACAGTACATGAACAGTGAACTTTCAGATGTTCAAGCTAGTTTTAGGAAACGCAGAGGAACCAGAGATCAAATTGCCAACATCTTCTGGATCATCCAAAAAGCAAGAGAGTTCCAGAAAAACATCTATTTCTGCTTTATTGACTATGCCAAAGTCTTTGACTGTGTGGATCACAACAAACTATGGAAAATTCTGATAGGGATGGGAATACCAGACCATCTGACCTGCCTCTTGAAAAATCTGTATGCAGATCAGGAAGCAACAGTTAGAACTGGACATGGAACAACAGACTGGTTCCAAATAGGAAAAGGAGTACATCAAAGCTATATATTGTCACCCAGCTTATTTAACTTATATGCAGAATACATCATGAGAAACGCTGGGCTGGATGAAGCACAAGCTGGAATCAAGATTGTTGGGAAAAATATCAATAACTTCATATATGTAGATGTCCCGACCCTAACGAAGAAAGCAAAAAAGAACTAAATAGCTCCTTGATGAAAGTGAAAGAGGAGAGTGAAAAAGTTGGCTTAAAACTCAACATTCAGAAAACTAAAATCATGGCATCTGGTCCCATCACTTCATGGCAAATAGATGGGGAAACAGTGAAAACAGTGACAAATTTTATTTTGGGGGGCTCTAAAATCAGTGCAGATGTTGACTGCAGCCATGAAATTAAAAGACAATAAAATAAATAAATAAATAAAAGACAATTGCTCCTTGGAAGAAAAGTTATGACCAACCTAGACAGCACATTAAAAAGAAGAGACATTTCTTGCCAACAAAGGTCCATCTAGTCAAAGCTATGGTTTTTCCAGTAGTCATGTATGGATGTGAGAGTTGGAGTGTAAAGAAAGCTGAGCACCGAAGAATTGATGCTTTTGAACTGTGATGTTGGAGAAGACTCTTGAGAGTCCTTTGGACTGCAATGAGATCCAACCAGTCCATCCTGAAGGAAATCAGTCCTGAATATTCATTGGAAGGACTGATGCTGAAGCTGAAACTCCAATACTTTGGCCACCTTATGCGAAGAACTGACTCATTTGAAAAGACTTTGATGCTGGGAAAGATTGTAGGCAGGAGGAGAAAGGGATGACAGAGGATGACATGGTTTGATGGCATCACTGACTCAATGGATATGAGTTTGAGTAAACTCCAGGAGTTGGTGAAGGACAGGGAGGCCTGGCATGCTGCAGTCCATGGATCACAGAGTCAGACATGACTGAGTGACTGAACTGACTGAACATACTTGTTTATACCACTTATTTGTTTCATTCAGACTCTTCAGGATGATTTTCTTTCTAATATGCATTTTCCAATGCCTACATTGGAACCAAAGTTTTGGTATATGGCAGATAATCTCAACCTGAGAATAATAGATATATGGACCCTGGCAAGTGACTGAAAGACTTTTTTAAAGCTAGTGTTGGAAAGTAAGGTATTAAATAAATATAAGATTAATTATATCAAATTATTACTAATGATCATCTTATGTATTAAGCACAGTACTAAGTTTGACAGCCTATCATTTAATTCTCATTAAAAACCATATAAGATAGACTCTATACTTCCTTTTTACAGATAAGGTAACTGGGGCTTACAGAGAATAAAAACCCTAGCTAAATGAATTTTTCAAAAGACAGAATCAAGATTTCAACCCAGATCTTCTTGGATTTTAAACTCATCTTTTTCACTACAAAGTGCCACCTCAAACATAAGCAGCTTTCTAAGGCAAGTGTAACAGAAACTGCTTCTTTTAGGATTGTATTTAGAATATGAGATGTTAACATATAAGTTTATATTTAATTACATCTCATACATTATTTTCAAATGTTTTAAGAAAAAAAGCTATTTATTTGTTTGTTTCAATTTCCTACAGAAAAAAAAATAGGATTGATATGCATGAATTCTGAAAGGCTTATTTTAGTTCAAACAAACCCTAAAACAACAAATATGCAAGTTGCATATTTTTCAATTGTCAGTAACACTATTTTAAAGAACATTTCCATGGATATCTCTTTAGAAGTATGAGTTTATCCTTTCCTGAATATTCACTAAGAATAGATTATTCATATGTTTAATTCTGGCATAAATGTATATGGGGGAGATTTATAGGCTTAGCTGATTCTTTCATTTTACAGACCTGTTCATTATTACACTTCAAATTTTGCTGCATGAAATTCTTACTCATATTGAAAACATACTCCTATTAAAAAGCTTTTGTTCAATAAGATTTTATTATAGCCGAGATGTGTACAGAATTGAAAAGTAAATTACTATCTTATACTTTTAAATGATTTGGTCCTCAGTTTGGATAGAACAGCTTTTGAAATATGACAGTTAATAAGAGCACTGCACTTCCATTTACTTTCATAATTCATAACAAAACAGGGTGGAAACACCTTGAAAACAATAAACACACACCCAGGAGAGCTTAGACACTTTTCCTTGCATAGT
Organism: Oryx dammah; assembly: GCF_014754425.2. Classification (NCBI taxonomy): domain Eukaryota; kingdom Metazoa; phylum Chordata; class Mammalia; order Artiodactyla; family Bovidae; genus Oryx; species Oryx dammah. Next base: position 106,389,534 of record NW_024070186.1, read on the forward strand.
TAAGCTCCATAGATTGATTGCTTTAATGGCCTTACTTTGTACCCCTTCCTGTACAGGCTATGCTTGCCACGTGATCTTTTAGTTCTGCTTGCTAAGGAGGCACAGATCTCTTTCTCTCTTCTTAAATTTGGGCTCACATTGAATTTTGCTTTGACCACTCTACTGATACCAAATGTGATGCAAGCAAGAGTCTTCAGAAAAGTGCTTACACATTCCTGCTCACTCTTGCCCAGAACATGCCCAGACTGGTCTCCTTCATGAAAAGAGATCTTGGATTGGAGCTAATTTGCCCCAGTTATAATCCCTGAGCCAGCTGATTCCTCTGACCTCTCTCCCTTCCCTCTGACATCTGTACCTAAGCAAACCCAGCCAAAATAAGCCAGGTTTGGACCAGACTGGCTGAACTCCTGGACTCGCAAGCTATATAAATGTTTATTTGCTATTTGCTGCTAAGTTTTAGTGGTTGTTTATAATGTCACATTACTGCAGTTCAGTTCAGTTCAGTTCAGTCTCTCAGTCGTGTCCAACTCTTTGCGACCCCATGAATCACAGCACGCCAGGCCTCCCTGTCCATCACCAACTCCCAGAGATTACCCAAACTCATGTCCATTGAGTCGGTGATGCCATCCAGCCAACTCATCCTCTGTCATCCCCTTCTCGTCCTGTCCCCAATCCCTCCCAGCATCAGAGTCTTTTCCAATGAATCAACTCTTCGCATGAGGTGGCCAAAGTACTGGAGTTTCAGCTTTAGCATCAGTCCTTCCAATGAACACCCAGGACTGATCTCCTGCAGAATGGACTGGTTGGATCTCCTTGCAGTCCAAGGGACTCTCAAGAGTCTTCTCCAACACCACAGTTCAAAAGTATCAGTTCTTCAGTGCTCAACTTTCTTCACAGTCCAACTCTCACATCCATACATGACCACTGGAAAAACCATAGCCTTGACTAGACAGACCTTTGTTGGCAAAGTAATGTCTCTGCTTTTCAATATGCTATCTAGGTTGGTCATAACTTTCCTTCCAAGGAGTAAGCGTCTTTTAATTTCATGGCTACAGTCACCATCTGCAGTGATTTTGGAGCCCAAAAAATAAAGTCTGACACTGTTTCTACTGTTTCCCCATCTATTTCCCATGAAGTGATGGGACCAGATGCCATGATCTTTGTTTTCTGAATGTTGAGCTTTAAGCCAACTTTTTTACTCTCCTCTTTCACTTTCATAAAGAGGCTTTTTAGTTCCTCTTCACTTTCTGCCATAAGGGTGGTGTCATCTGCATACCTGAGGTTATTGATATTTCTCCCAGCAATCTTGATTCCAGCTTGTGTTTCTTCCAGCCCAGCGTTTCTCATGATGTACTCTATATAAATTAAATAATCAGGGTGACAATATGCAGGCTTGACATACTCCTTTTCCTATTTGGAACCAGTGTGTTGTTCCATGTCAAGTTCTAACTGTTGCTTCCTGACCTGCATATAGGTTTCTCAAGAGGCAGGTCAGGGGTATTCCCATCTCTTTCAGAATTTTCCGCAGTTTATTGTGATCCACACAGTCAAAGGTTTTGGCGTAGTCAATAAAGCAGAAATAGATGTTTTTCTGGAACTCTCTTGCTTTTTCCATGATCCAGCGGATGTTGGCAATTTGATCTCTGGTTCCTCTGCCTTTTCTAAAACCAGTTTGAACATCTGGAAGTTCACAGTTCACGTATTGCTGAAGCCTGGCTTGGAGAATTTTGAGCATTACTTTATTAGCATGTGAGATGAGTGCAATTGTGTGGTAGTTTGAGCATTCTTTGGCATTGCCTTTCTTTGGGATTGGGATTACTGCAGATATATCTAAATTATATACTCTGTCTCTTCTCCTTTTTCCATCTTTCTAAGAGTATAAGTGGGGATCTGCAATTAAGAAATAAAGTGAAAGCGAAGTCATTCAGTCACGTCCGACTCTTTCTGACCTCCTGGACTGTAGCTTACCACGTTCCTCTGTCCATGGGATAGTGGAGTGGGTTGCCATTTCCTACTCCAGGGGATCTTGCTGACCCAGGGATCAAACCTGGGTCTCCCACATTGTAAGCAGACACTTTACCATCTGAGCCACCAGGGAAGTCAATTAAGAAATAAGTTCATCTTAATAAAGTACTTTATATACTTCTTAATTAGGAAACAGCCCATGAGCACATTTCTACGTTCAGGTTTCTATTAAATTATCATTTACTGAACATTTACTATGTTTCTGGCACTGTGCTAAGAACTCCAAATATAAATAAATAGTTCAAAAGATATGTCTGGAACTGTTAGAGCAACAAAATAAGCAAAGTAGTAAAGAAATATGATTGAAAGCATAAAATAAATATACATGAGCATATATGGATATAAATGATTACATAAATAATAAGGGAGAGCAGATAAACATCCCATGCAGAACGTGTGTGTGTGTGTGTGTGTGCATGCATGCATGCTCAGTTGTGTCTTACTCTTTGCAACCCTATGGACTGCAGCCCACCAGGCTCCTCTGTCTGTGGAATTTTCCAGGCAAGAATTTGGGATGGGACTGCCATTTCCTAGTCCTGGGGATCTTCCCAACCCAGGGATGGAACCAGTGTTTCCTGAGTCTCCTCATTGGCAGACAGATTCTTTACCATTGAGCCACCTGAGAAGCCCACGTAGGATAATTCTGAGTAATTTAGGTAGGTACTTCACACTTAAGGAGGCAGGGAATAAATAACCTGTCCTTAAGTGAGGGCTGCACATAATGACTTCTTCCCAAAATGCATGGTATAGAAAGAGGGAAAGAGAGTAACTTCACTGTGCAGAAACCTAACAAACACCAACTCAGCCAGGTGTTCGAGGTTAACAACAGCAGCTGTTAATCATGTTGATAGTATGAACCTCTGATACGATGGGATGAAAATTGCATTTTGCCTCTGTGGTTTTCCTTCTCAAAACCTAATATTTCAATCCCAAAATTATCACAAGAAAAACAACAAATGAATCCCAATAAGGAATATTCTACTAAATAACTGATCAGTACTCCTCAAAACTGTCAAGATGAATAAAAAGGGGGGTAGGGTGGGACTTGAGCAACTGTCATAGTAAAGAAGACCCTAAAGAGGCATGATGACTGAATGAAGAGGGGTGTTCTAATGATATTAGGCAAAAACTTAGAAATGCTGAATAAAGTATGAATTATAATTAACAATTACTTATTATTATTCATTCATTAATTGTGACAAATGTACCATACTGTTGTAAGATGTTGAGAATAGGGAAAACTGGGTATGGAGTATATGGAAATTCTGTGCTATTTTCACAACTTTTCTATAAATCCAAAACAGTCTGAAATTAAACTTTTATTAAAAATATAGTGTCCCTGAAAATATGCAACAATTAGTATGTGATTTTGAAAAATGAATCATTCACTGCTCTACTACACAAATGGAAGATTTTGATTGATTATATACAATATTTTGTTTACATATTATTGACTTGTTTGCTTTCTCTTTCATTACCTGGTAAGATTCTCTTGAAATTTCAGACATAGTTTTTCTAAAAAATCTGAAAAATTATAATTTCCCAAACAGTGTTATAAAGAAGTAAATTTTAACAGATTACTAATTTAGTATAAATCACTAGTAAACAAACAGTATCTCATTCTGAATTTTGTAGGTTAAAGTAATTTTAATTTTAAAATGAATTTAAATGAATATATCTTGCACTATTTTAACATAATTTTGAAAGTAAAATGTAAATTGAATAATCACTTAGTTTTCACTATCATTTTTTAAAATTATGGTCAATGTCACTTCTTGTCACAGTTTTTCTGGAAAAGATTAATCATAAGATCACAGAGATACCAGCTGTTTAAATATTCTTTTTATTTACAAAGCTAGCTTAATAAATAACCAGTCTGCTTAGCAACTATAACCTTTTTTTCAGCTGCAAAACTTTCATGAAGGTCCCCTACATATATGGAACATTATCATTTTTTAACATTAGTTTATTATCCTTAATAACTTAGTGGTATGAGACAAATGTTCATTGAAGTGACAGAAATAACCACTAGCTCATACATTTGGTGGCTTTAAAGAAATGAAAGCTATCCATTGAGCTTTGGTAAACAGGTCTAAAAGATAAAGGAAGCAGGTGTAGAAGACATTTAATAAAACATGCCTCTCATTTTTATTCCTTTTCTGTTTGGTTTCTTGGGAATCTCTGTTTGACAGTGAACTGCAGTATATTTGCTTCAGGCAGATACTTTTGTTCTTTCTGTCTACTGACGTGGCAACCAAGAGAAGGATAATGGAAGAATAGCTGACACCTAATATTGTCTTAAAGAACAAAATAGACTTTTTGCAGATAGGATTATACTGTGAAACAATTTAAGATGTTGAGTTTTGTTTTTGTGTGTATGTGTGTTTTTTTTCCAGCCGTGCTGTATGGGAGATCTTAATTCTCTGACCAGGAATCAAATCCATGCCCCCTTCAGTGGAAGCATGAAGTCTTGACCACTGGACTACCAGGGAAGTCCAGGACATTGGTTTAGTATTTATTATCTGAAGTTGGCCATAAAATGGAAGCATAGATTCTAAAGGTTAGAAGGCAATCATATTATGCTTGATTTTTTTTTTTAATCTGGAAGGAAGAATATTAACATAAATTCACTAAAAGTGTTTTGCTCTGTCCAATGTGAAGATTATATTGAGTATAAATGGACAAATTTAAATCACTAGGTCATAAAGATTAAAGATTTGTTCTTCCTTTTTTAAGGACCTGGTTATACCAATTCCCTTCTGGAGACCAACTCCAGCACTCTGTGGGACCAGTTTGTTTTTTTGTATGCCCTCACAAACACACGTTTCAGTTTTAATAAATATTTTTGGTTAATGGTTTCAGACACTAATAGTATTAATCCACCTTTCTTTTGTATAATGGTCCATACAACTACCATGTCTACACAGGAGATACAAATAGTGGAATTATTAAAAGATATATAAATGCAGTGTTCCATGAATTACCTTTTAAAAGTAGAAATTCTGAATATTTATTAGAAGACTGTAACATCTACTATTGCACTTTGCTCAATATCTCATTCCTTCTTTAATGAGATTAGCAGAAATTTTATATATAATAAATTTTTATATATGCATAAAAATGTTTGTATATACATTACTAGTATTTATAGTACTGCATTATATATAGTATTCTAAAAATATGTATGGAGTACTCAACTAATCTCTCAACTAAACTCAACTCAGAAATTTTATATATAATAAATTTATATATATATAAATGTTATACATTATATATATACATAAAAATGTTTGTATATATATTACTAGTATTTATAGTACATGCATTATATGTAGTATTCTAAAAATATGTAGAGTACTCAACTAATCTCTTCCAGTACCAGAAAACATGACTATCACAGAAGATAGTCATAGTTGCAGAGAAGAACCATTAGAATTTTTTTCAAATAAAAAAAAGTGGCTTATAAGGGTGAAAAATTAAGAGGTAAAAAATACTCTGATGTCCTTGGATTTTTTTTTAGATTTTATTATTTCCAGGTTCATTAAACCTTAAGAGGAACATTGTGTCAAAAGGGCCTTTTAGCCCTGGAAAACGTTTAGATCGAGAAACTTAAGCATCTAATTCTAAGGTCATCTGATAATATTTATGCAGTCATGGGAGTTTACCAAGGATATGAGTAGTGTGATTCTAAGAGCACACAGCAACTCATGGTCTTTCTAGGCATTCTAATATTCAGTCCAGGTGCTTCAAGGTTATAAATCAAGGATTTTAAAATGTTTTTCTTTCTTTTTCAAAATTGTTTTGTGTAGGGGCTAGAGGGATAAAATATATCTTACCTCAATCTAACCTTTGATTTGCCTATCATTTTAATAAATATTATAGATTGTGTCTAATTCTAAAATTAGACATGTCTGGATGAGCATGTCTGGATGCTCATCTGTGCTCATCCATCTTTGGATGAGCATTTCTGTTCATGTCTGGAAACATCCTTTGCATACAATTTGTAAACAATTTCCAATGGAAAGAATTGTGCACATAGTAGTTAAATTTCTAGGAGAGCTGAGAGAAGCAAAACAACAGGTGATGAAGAGTTGGCAAGGAGAAATCAAGGAAAGAGTTAAAAAGTACACATGGGTTAGGTTACACTGAACCAAAATGAAGTCCAGTTTAATCTAAGAATCTGGTCAATTCTATGTACTCTCTCCATACAAACCCTCAAAAACACTCCAAACTTTGCTAAAGAACATTGTGAAGCTCATTTAAGGACTCCCTTCCAGAAGCTCAGCTGTTAAAGAGTCCTTGCTTTAAGTAAAGTGTCAGACAAGGCAGGGAAATAGACGAAGAATGGTAGATACTGAGGGAGACTACAGTTTTACTGTCTCCAGGTTCATTCTTTCCTTCACCACTCAAAGGTAATCTTCAGCCTATGATGATGAAACAGTGTGAAGAGAGGGAGAGAAGTAGCAGCAATGGAAGTTTTAAAGCAATCTAAATTAGAGTTTGCCCTTCTACCCACATCCCACCTTTTTTTTTCTCTCTGCCTCTCAGTTCTTCCTCTCCCTTCTCCTCTGTCTCTTTATTACAGCTGAAAGAAAGATGACACAATTGTGTCAGGGGCAGCCGCAGTTTACCGGAAAAGGAGGAGCAGAGCCATTAGGAGTCTTCTGGTAAGAATGAGAACGATAACCTTGGAGCCATTACACTTCCCCAGTTATCCTGGCTGTCCTCTCCCCACTTCCCTCCTGTGTCTGCTTTCCCTCCATTTCCCTACTGTGCAAGGAACTACTAAGAACTAGAGATAGTTCTTTGGAAAGGATGGCCAGTGGTGAAGGAAAGAAAATGATTTCCTTTATTTCTCTTTCCTTTCCCACTCCTAAAGATTTCTTCAAAGCCAGACAATTCCCACTGGCACTGAGGAAGGCAGCAGAATCTCTGTGTCTCTCCAGAAGGAATGACTGTTCAACAGTAAGAGAACTGTCTTAATCACTGAATCATTGTATATAAATACAAAACTACCCATATTGTTAAATTATGCTTATTTTTGATCAATAATGGAAACATTAAAAAAATACATTTACAAAAGTCTAGTGATTCATTTTTGCTGTTAATTCTAGTCATATTTATAATATCCAGGGAATAATAGGTTGTATGCTAATTTACATTTTGCATTTGAAGCAAATAGTAATTCTGCATTGTCCAGACCTTTAGGCTTCCCAGATGGCTCAGTGGTAAAGTCTGCCTGCCAACATAGGAGATGCAGGCAGTCTCTAGCATAGGAAATGGCAGCCCACTCTAGTATTCTTACCTGGGAAATCCCACTGACAGAGGATCCTGGTGGGCTACAGTCCCTGGGGGTCACAGAGAGTTGGGCACAACTGAATGACTAAACAGCAGCAGCAGACCTCCTTTAACATATGCAAGGTCAGTTATATCCCCGAGGAAATTCCTTCACAAAAGTAGATAATGCTACACACTCGAATTTTTTGGCCAGCTGTTATATTCTTTCCTCCATTTTCTATTAATCTTAAAAGTAACCAAAAAGATAAAAACAATCATCACTGTCCCAGTAGTGATGTCTGGGGATTGATTCTAAGTCTTCCTAAATTCTAGGTAGGCTTATGAACTTTATGGTATTTTGCCAAATGAGATCCAAAGTCTAATTCAGAAGAATCCTCACTGCTTAAGCAGTTAACAAACTGTATAACTGGAAAGCAACTGAAACTTTTTCTTCATGTCAGAATATTGAGGGGTTGCTTTTTAAAACCCTTTTAAGTATTTTTGATTTCTAACATAATATTGAAATAACTTAGGGGCCAAGAACCTTCAAAAATAGAATAAATATAAAAGATTATTATTTTTATTTGATACCAACTATAATTTAATTCAACCTGCTAGTTAATCAGCTCGAAAACTAAAGCCTATATAACTTCAATGATTTACCCAAAGTCACTCACCAAGTTAAAGTCACTATATATAGATCAAAAAATACCCAAACTTTCACTCAAATTAAGTTTCTAGTTTATAACCCTAAAATGATGAATAAGTATATAACCTAAAATGAGCAAGATAGCACCTACAAAAATAGCAAAGTAGAGTTTAGTTTGCTATGATCTGAAGGCCAGCATTCCCTTCTACTCAAAGCATAGGTCCCCTATTAAAGTAAATCATTGAAATCTTCCAAGCATCTCATTTTTGAAAGAGAGACTTTTACTTTTCTAAGAAATAAACAAATACCACCTCAGAGCAACTAGGTAAAATCTGCTGCTCATGTTCTGACAGAGTATTTTGTCATTCCAATAATCATGTGATGGATACTCCAATTCTCCAGACTCTGCCCCCACTTTACTGTAAAAAGTATCAAACTATGCCAGCAAAAACTGCCTATTAGTTGTAGTATTAATCTTTTTACTATGTACATACCAGTGGCTATTTAATCTATGCCTAGTTATTATAAGGTACTGAATGATATATTTAAAACATAAGCTTACAGCTAATCAGAAGCTAATTAAAAACTTTACACTATAATTTTCTCTGCTTGCTTTCATCTGTAGTTTTACAGGCATAATTATGTGATTTTTATAGTGTAATCTATTTGATTTTTACAGTGTAATACATTTAATCTTTATGATAAATTATTCTTTAAACCATTTCTGGAGAACAAAAATCAGTTTCCTAAACTTAAAAAGTGCTCAGCTGAGCTCTAAAAGAACAATATTCCTCTAATAGAAGCTCCTCCTCTGACAATTTGAGAGGGTCTCCTTTGGATGAAGAGAAAATTCCTCAAGCCTAACTAGATATTATACAGATACACAGAAAAAAAAGTAAAGCAAATGGAACCATTGTGTCACCAAGCATATAGCACAAGGTGAACTCAAGTAAGAAAGTAATCTTTTCAGAAAGACTAGCACTTAGACTGAAAGAATTACAGAAGTACTTAATAATTATGAGGCACAGAACATGACTACAAACATTCAGAATTTTAGCACTTATTCTTCTATTTATGGTTATAATAACTTGCATCTTTGAGCTCCATCCTCCCTATCTCTAGAATGAAACTCAAAATAGCTGAACATGCTGCCACCCACAAGCTGGAGGCCAGAGTTCAAGTTCTAGTTCTTCCACTTACTTCAGGGTACTTAGTGTAATGGCAGGTACATAGCAGGTGCTAAGTTTTTTGGATACGTCTAAAGGTGATGAAAAACGGCAGGTTTCTTTGGGAAAGGACAAGATTAGCAAGAGAAGTAAGGATGACCTCATCGGAATATTGATGTGGAGCCCTAGCCACACTAAAATGACATCAAAACAATGAAATCATGTTAGAACACTATAGCTATTTCAAAGAAACAAATCTTTGTTGATAGATTATGATAGGTGAAGAAGAGGAAAAAGAACTTACTCTCTAACCTGCGAATCTGGCTTCATTCACTTAGCAGGTGTGTTCAGTCATATCCAACTCTTTGCAACTCCATGGATTATATGTAGCCTGCCAGGCTCCCCTGTGCATGAAATTTTCCAGGCGAGCATATTGGAGTAGGTCGCCATTTCCTTCTCCAAGGGATCTTCCCAACCCAGGGATCAAACCCACATCTCCTATACTGCAGGTAGATTCTTTACCACTGAACCACCAGGGAAGCCTAGAATACTGCAGTGGGTTGCCATGCCCTCCTCGGAAAGATCTTCCTAACCCAGGAGTCAAATTTGTGTCTCCTGCATCTGCTGCATTGGCAGGTGGATTCTTTACCACAGAGCTGCCTGGGAAGCCCAAACTGGCCTTACAATTATTTAATATTATCTACCCAAAATTCTAAGATAAGCAAAGTTAATTCTTCACTATAATACCATAAAAGTTCTCATTCTTATACCAACATGTTTTTGCTCTGAAATGCCCTCTCGTTCTCAGCATAGTAAAAATAACATGATTTTTGGATTAAAAAAATTCTAAGTTTTAATATGAATTCTGACATTTAACTAGATGTATAATTTAGGATAACATGGCTCCTTATAAATTTGGACTAAGTACTTAATAAGCTTTTTTGTGAGAATTAAATGAGATAATAATGATGAATAATGGACATAAGTTATTGAGAGCATACTGTGGCTAATACCCAATTCAATACCATTATACATGTATTTAAACACCATGTTTATTATCAGTATTTAAACATGTATATATTTACATGTATGTAAAATGTATTTACATGTTTTAAATATATTTAAATACTACCCTTATGGTGGAAAGTGCAGAAGAACTAAAAAGCTTCTTGATGAAAGTGAAAGAGGAGAGTGAAAAAGTTGGCTTAAAACTCAACATTCAGAAAACTAAGATCATGGGATCCAGTCCCATCACTTCATGGAAAATAGGTGGGGAAACAATGGAAACAGTGAGTCTTTGTTTTGTTAAAGTGAGAGACTTTATTTTGGGGGGCTCCAAAATCACTGCAGATGGTGATTGCAGCCATGAAATTAAAAGACACTTGCTCTTTGGAAGAAAAGCTATGACCAACCTAGACAGCATAATAAAAAGCAGAAACATTACTTGGCCAACAGAGGTCTATCTAGTCAAGGTTGTGGTTTTTCCAGTGGTCACTTATGGATGTGAGAGTTGGACTATAAAGAAAGCTGAGCACAGAAGAATTGATGCTTTTGAACTGTGGTGTTAGAGAAGAATTTTGAGAGTCCCTTGGACTGCACAGAGATCCAACCAGTCCATCCTAAAGGAAATCAGTCCTGGGTGTTCATTGGAAGGACTGATGCTGAAGCTGAAACTCCAATATTTTGGCTACCTGATGTGAAGAACTGACTCATTTGAAAAGACCCTGATGCTGGGAAAGTTTGAAGCTGGGAGGAGAAGAGGATGACAGAGGATGAGATGGTTTGATGGTATCACTGACTCTATGGGCATAAGTTTGAACAAGCTCAGGGAGTTGGTGATAGACAGGAAGGCTGGCGTGCTGCAGTTCATGGGATAACAAAGAGTTGGACACAACTCAGTGACTGAACTGACTGACATGTATTTATATATTTGATAATTGCAATAACCCTATGAAGTAAGATATCATTTCTCATACATGAGGAAGTTGGGGCATGGAAAACTAAAGCAATTTTCTAGTAAAGATGTGTGGTTTCTGAGCTGGCACTGTTAACTTCTAAAAAACATATGTATCTGGAGTAGTAGTGTTCCTGGTATATGCACTGAAAATGTTACTAAATGAACAATCTGAAATTTTAATAAGAAGTCATTTATTTAAAAAAATACTAGGCATATTTTCCCCAAACTATTCAAATACAAGTAGCTTATTTGACACAAGATAAAACAGTTGCCATGAATCAAAGTTACTGTATATATAATTAGACTCTTATAAGCTCTATTTTCCCTCTATAAAAGTGTATGAACTCTTAACTATAGGATCAAGATTTATTACTGTGTGGATTTCTTTAGACTTAAATACTAAGGGACCTTTTCTTTATATTAAATTAAAACAGCTTTAACTTGTAGAATAAAATGACATGAGTGTATATAATTTTCTAGTAAACTCTGTGAAAATACTGTTACCAACTAAAGTAATTTGGTTACTGCAGTAATACAAATTTTAGTCATTAGAGAAACAAACATGGTCCTGACAAAGAATTAGAATTAGTACAGAACTTGACGCTTGCTCCTTGGAAGAAAATCTATGACAAACCTAGACAGTGTACTAAAATGCAGAGACATTACTTTGCTGAGAAATGTCCACATAGTTAGTTAAAGCTATGGTTTCTCCAGTAGTCATGTATAGATGTGAGAGCTGGACAGTAAAAAAGGCTGAGCATTGAAGAACTGATGCCTTCAAACTGTAGTACTGGAGAAGATTCTTGAGAGTCCCCTGGACAGTCAGGAGATCCAACCAGTCAATCTGAAAGGAGATCAACCCTGAATATTCACTGGAAGGATTGAAGCTGAAGCTGAAGCTTCATTACTTTGGCTACCTGTTGCAAAGAGCTGACTCATTGGAAAAGACCCTGATGCTGGGAAAGATTGAAGGCAGGAGGAGAAGGGGATGACAGAGGATGAGATGGTTGGATGGCATCACCAACTCAATGGAAATGAGTTCAAAAAAACTCTGGGAAATAATGCAATTTGATTAGCTTCTTATGGTAAAAGTTTATTAAAAATAGAATATGTGGTCATTGAGATTTTATATTTTCAATGTTACACTCAACACAGAATTTTCATGGACCACAAAAGAAACGTAGCACAAATATTATTCTATTTTTTCTATCAATTTCAGTGTTTTCTTCCTATCATAGGTTCTTGTCTTATATTTAATTCAGTCAGCTAGAACATTAGTGGTGATTAGTAACTGTGACCAGTGCCATTTCCTTACTCTCTCTGAAGCTATTTCCTCCTCTTTGAAATAAAGCTAACAACTCTTATCTCAGAAGGTTATTGCTACTTACTCCTTGGAAAAAACGTTATGACCAACCTAGATAGCATATTGAAAAGCAGAGACATTACTTTGCCAACTAAGGTCCATCTAGTCAAGGCTATGGTTTTCCCAGTAGTCACGTCCATACGTGGACATGGATGTGAGAGCTGGACTGTGAAGAAGGCTGAGCGCAGAAGAACTGATGCTTTTGAACCATGGTGTTGGAGAAGACTCTTGAGAGTCCCTTGGACTGCAAGGAGATCCAACCAGTCCATTCTGAAGGAGATCAGCCCTGGGATTTCTTTGGAAGGAATGATGTTGAAACTGAAACTCCAGTACTTTGGCCACCTCATGCGAAGAGTTGACTCATTGGAAAAGACCCTGATGCTGGGAGGGATTGGGGGCAGGACGAGAAGGGGACGACAGAGGATGAGATGGCTGGATGGCATCACTGACTCGGTAGACGTGAGTCTGAGTGAACTCCGGGAGTTGGTGATGGACGGGGGGCCTGGTGTGCTGTGATTCATGGGGTCGCAAAGAGTCAGACATAACTGAGCGACTGAACTGAACTGAACTGAAGGGAGATAGTATAAATAAAACACATCATATCTAAAATATGTTTTAAATAGACTCTGAGGATTATAAACAAATGTTTACTAAATTATTTGCCCACAGGTTGCCAATCCTGAAAAAAAACTGCTCCAAAGTTACTACTAATTTATCATTCATTTCATGCCTTAAAATGCAACCAAATTGTGTTGCATTTAACCCTGAATCTTTTAATCAATACTCTCACAGAGATGACAAATCTCTGTCCTTTTGCCTTCCTTTCTTCTCCACAGACATCTTCCACACCTCCACCAAAATGTATTGCTCCCTCATTTATGTTCCCATAGCAATATCTCCATTATTGTGCCCATCCTAGTGCATTATAGCTAGCTGTGAACATGTGTGTCATTTTGACTGCACTGAGTACATCCAGAGAGAGAACCTGACACCTTCTGGAATGCCATCACTGAACTGAATGACTCACGAACAGCATTAAGAAATAAATGCTGATGGTAATGATAATCCTGTATGCGAGACAGCAAGAGACACAGATGTATAGAACAGTCTTTTGGACTCTGTGGGAGAGGGAGAGGGTGGGATGATTTGGGAGAATGGCATTGAAACATGTATAATATCATATATGAAACAAATCACCAGTCCAGGTTCCATGCATGATACTGGATGCTTGGGGCTGGTGCACTGGGACAACCCAGAGGGATGGTATGGGGAGGGAGGTGGGAGGGAGGTTCAGGATGGGGAACACGTGTACACCATGGCAGATTCATGTTGATGTATGGCAAAACCAACACAATATAATAAAGTAATTAGCCTCCAATTAAAATAAATAAATTTAAATTAAAAAAAAAGAAATAAATGCTCTATAAGCTGAGGAAGATAATACTAAAAATTATTATTTGATGGAAAACTATTTTCAAAATTCAAACATATAATTCCAAATGTTCTTGTCTACCAAATCAGTTCAGCTCCCTGAGAGTTCAGTCTATGGTTAGCTGATTCTGGCTGAAGTTTAGATGCAATATTTCCTCAAAGCTAACATTCTTGGAACCAGAGTTTGATTCTCTTATAGTGGATAGCAACATGTGGAACCTGTCCTTGAATTTTGCTAAGTTAAAACAGTCTTTTCAATGTTCTTTGATATAGAACTCTGAGAATATAATAAAGGGCATTACATATCTAGGCATTTTGTCTGTTTCTGCATGTGTTCTATACATGGCAAGTTGAAAAGAAGAAAGCAGCTCCTTTTGGAGCAGTATAAGAGTAGGTTTCTCATTTTTCACATCTGGGATACTCAGGTATCTTCATTCCTTGTAACTGTTTACTAGTCTGTGTGCTACTTGTGGAATGAAGGAACTTTAGAAACTCTTTAGTGAGCACAACCCTGAATCAGTTCCTATCCAGTTCTTCATAAAGGACAATTCAGATGTCTGGTATTTGAGAGGGGCTTCCACAGAGATGTGTGAACATTCACTTTCTATCGGCTTTTTAAACTTTCTATTATACTGGTTTTTGTCTTTTCAGAGGTAAAGGCCTTTTTGAGAAACCAAGAAAAGCAATGAAAATTCTCTTCAGAAGAATGCAAGTGAGAAGATACTACAATCTGTCTGTGAAATCCACATTAAGAACCCCTGTATTTATGTTGAATCATATCACCAAAATAACATGTATGCATCACATCAGTTTGGGGTATCCACAAACATGACTTAAATTGAGTTATATGTCAATGAACTGTTCTAAATTTTTATTGTTAAGAATCAATATAAATGCAATCACTTGAAGATCATGTATATACGAAGAAGAAAGGAAAAGAGGAAGGAGAACATCCAACAGTGACTCTGTGAAGCGAGGTAATTCAGTTGTCTATAGGAAAATTAAATTTTTAAAAGTATTTAGTATTTGCTAATCTCTCACTTTAAAATATGAAATAATATTTATGATTCTTCAAAAATTCCAAAAAAAGTTTATATTTGATCTTATATATATATACATATACAAGTCCCATCCATTTTCCACATACATATCCAGATGGCTAAAACAGAAACCTATAGATGTGCCAGGCACACAGTAGGCACACAGCAAATGCTCATTTTGGGAAATGAAGCTCAATTCTTTTTAAAAGTTTTTAATTTGAGTATAGTTGTTTTACAAAGATGTGTTAGTTTCAACTGTACAATGAAGTGAATCAGCTATATGTTTACAAATATCCCCTCCCTCTTGGACCTCTTTCCCTCCCTCCATCCCACCCATCTAGATCACTACAGAGCACAAAGCTGAGCTCCCTGTGCTATACATCAGGTTTCTCACTAGCTGTCTGTTTTACACATGGCAGTGCACATAGTTCAGTCCCAAACTCCTAATTCATCCCTCTATTGTCTGTGTCTCTATTCCTGATGCAGATCAAAACTACTATGAGGTATCACCTCATACCAGTCAAAATGGCCATCATCAAAAAATAAAATAAAATAAAATACAAACAACAAATGCTGGAGAGGGTGTGGGGAAAAGAGAATCTTCTTGCACTGTTGATGGGAATATAAATTGGTAGAGCCACTGAAGAGAACAGTATGGAGGTTCCTTAAAAAACTAAAAATGCGAAGGTTGATTCCTCCAGCTTCATTCCTTTCTCAAGACTGCTTTGGCAATGCGAGGTCTTTGTGTTTCCACATGAACTGTGAAATTTTTTTGTCCTAGTTCTGTGAAAAATGCCATTGGTAATTTGATAGGGATCACAATGACTCTGTAGATTGCATTTGGTCATACAGTCATTTTCACAATATTAATCAATCTTTTAATCTTCCTACCCAGGAACAAGGAATACCTCTCCATTTGTTTATGTCACCTTTGATTTCTTTCATTAGTGTCTTATAATTTTCTGTGTACAGTTCATCTCCTTAGGTAAGTTTATTCCTAGATAATTAATTCTTTTTGTTGCAATGGTGAATGGGATTGATTCCTTAATTTTTCTTTCTGATTTTTCATTGTTAATATATAGAAATGCAAGTGATTTCTATGTATTGATTTTGTATCCTGCAACTTTGCTAAATTCACTGATTAGCTCTAGTAATTTTCTGATACTTAGGGTTTTCTATGTACAGTATCATGTCATCTGCAAACAGTGAGAGCTTTACTTCTTTTCCAATCTGGATTCCTTTTATTTTTTTTTCTTCTCTGATTGCTGTAGCTAAGACTTCCAGAACTATGTTGAATAACAGTGGTAAGAGTGGACACCCTTGTCTTATTCCTGATCTTAGGGGGAATGCTTTCAGTTTTTTACCATTGAGAATGATGTTTGCTGTAGGCTTATCATATATGTCCCGTAACTATGTTGAGGTAGGTTTCTTCTATGCCCATTTTTTGAAGATTTTTAATCATAAATGGCTGCTGAATTTTGTCAAAGGCTTTTTCTGCATCTATTGAGATGATCATATAGTTTTTATCTTTCGATTTGTTAATATGGTGTATCACATTGATTGATTTGAGTATATTGAAGAATCTTTGCTTCCCTGGAATAAACCCAAATTGATTATGGTGTATGAGATTTTTGATGTGTTGCTGAATTCTGATTGCTAAAATTTTGTGGAGGATTTTTGCATCTATGTTCATCAGTGATATTGGCCTGTAGTTTTCTTTTTTTATGTTGTCTTTGGTTTTGGTATCAGGGTGATGGTGGCTTCGTAGAATGAGTTTGGAAGAGGTCCTTCCTCTGCAATTTTTTAAAAGAGTTTTAGAAGGATAGGCATTAGCTCTTCTCTAAATGTTTGATAGAATTCTCCTGTGAATCCATCTGGTCCTGGACTTTTGTTTTTTGGGAGATTTTTGATCACAGCTTCTATTTCAGTGTTTGTGATTGGTTTGTTCATAATTTCTATTTCTTCCTGGTTCAGTCTTGGAAGATTGAACTTTTTAAAGAATCTGTCCATTTCTTCCAGGTTATCCATTTTATTGCCATATAGTTGTTCATAATAGTGTCTTATAATTCTTTGTATTTTTGCATTGTCTGTTGTAAACTCTCCTTTTTCATTTCTAATTTTGTTGATTTGATTCTTCTCTCTTTTTTTCTTGATGAGTCTGGCTAGAGGTTTGTCAATTTTGTTTATCTTCTCAAAGAACCAGCTTTTAGTGTTATTAATCTTTACTATTGCTTCTTTCGTTTCTTTTTCATTCATTTCTGCTCAGATCTTTATGATTTCTTTTCTTCTACTAATTTTAGGGTTTTGTTGTTGTTGTTCTTCTTCTTCTTGTTGTTTTTTCCAGTTATTTTAGGTGTAAAATTAGGTTGTCTAGACATTTGATGTTTTTCTTGTTTCTTGAGGTAGGATTGTATTGCTATAAACTTTCGTCTTAGACCTGATTTTGCTGTATCCATAGATTTTGAGTTGTCATGTTTTCATTGTCATTTGTTTCTAGAAAATGTTTTCTAGAAATCTAGAATCAACCTACATGACTTCAGATTATACTACAAAGCTATAGTCTTCAAGACTGTATGGTACTGGCACAAAAACAGAAATGTAGACCAATGGAAAAAGATAGAGCAAAGAAATAAGCCCATGCACCTATGGATACCTTATTCTTGACAAAGGAGGCAAGAATATACAATGGGGCAAAGACAGCCTCTTCAATAAATGGTGCTGGGAAAACTGGACAGCAACATGTAAAAGAATGAAATTAGAACACTTCCTAACACCAAACACAAAGATAAACTCAAAATGGTTTAAAGACCTAAATGTAAGACCAGAAACTATAAAATTCTTAGAGGAAAACAGAGGCAGAACACTTGATGACATAAATCAAAGCAAGATTCTCTATGACCCATCTCCCAGAATAATGGAAATAAAAACAAAAGTAAACAAGTGAGACCTGATTAAACTTAAAAGCTTTTTCACAGCAAAGGAAACTATAAGCAAGATGAAAAGACAACCCTCAGAATGGGAGAAAATAATAGCAAATGAAACAACTGACAAAGGATTAATTTCCAAAATATACAAGCAGCTCATACAACTCAATACCAGAAAAACAAACAACCCAATCAAAAAGTGGGGAAAAGACCTAAACAGACATTTCTCCAAACAAGATATACATGGCTAACAAACACATAAAAAGATGCTCAACATCACTCATTACTAGAGAAATGCAAATCAAAACTACAATGAGGTATCACTACCATATGAAGTTTAATTCTACTTTCGCTATGTGACCGTCATCACAATGTGAACTATGTGGTACTATGCTTCCTTGCATGTCATTATTATTTACTCATTCCCCAAGGAAACTAAATTTTTCATAACCATCTGTTTATTTTAACCACCACATACTGTTAAGTCACAGATTAGTACCAGATACTCCAAGTGGAAAAATAAGATTCCTTTGAGACCACTCATAATTTCTAGTATGTTACATTTTTAAAAATTCTCTATAGGAAATTTTATTACCATCTACTTTAAGGCCTAACAAAATTTGGCACTTTATGTTCATTTTCCTTCATTATCTCTGGACTCTCCCTGTCAAAATGACCTTTAAAACATTGCAGAGTTATTGCATTCCCTGTGATGTGGTTAGGAGCATCACTTTTATCACTTCTCAAAGTGAATGTACCTCTCTTGACTTATTACCTCATTTTTCCATTAGTGCTCTAGAAACATTATTGTTTCCCTGACTCCTGTTTTTTGTTTTCATTTTTATTAGTTATGTCTGTTATAATCCAAACATAACTGTTTGACTTTCTCAAATGCAGCAATGTAAAGAAGTGGCACCAATCTGAATGTGACTCAGAAATCAAGCTGCCTCCTGAACTTAAACACTCCAGATTTCTTCCCTAACTTAAGTTTCTTTGGCCTCACTGTATCCTTTAGTGAAGTAAATGATAATTCACACTGTAATTTTGTAATGTAGTGAATTCTTTTACATTTTTGAGAAGGAGGATAAATTTACTATTTTGTACATATAAAAACTATATTGTAAATTTTTACCTTATAGCATCCTCTTTTAGAAGATTATAAAAATCAGAGGTCTTGTAGATGTGCTGGAATTGCGGGGAAAGATAAATATCTTAAAATACAGCAAAGTATATCAACTGTTCAAGGAAACAGAAATGGAAACTGATAAGGAATTTTATTTGTAAGAAGGCAAGAAAATGGTAGAAATGAAAGAGAAGTTAGATGATAATACATAAGGAAGGAATTGGAAATGTTTTATGACTTGGAATAAAAAATAGAACTCTGAAAAAACTCCATTTACAACAATTTGCACTTCTGGGGTGAAAAATATTTAGGAGACTCAAGAAACCAAAGATATAACTAAATACCTAAAATAGGAAACAGTAGCTTTTGTCCTAACTGTACTTTTTATAACTCCATACTTCTCATTTGTATTTTGGTTATTACAGCTTTTCTATGCAAAAACCCTCCAAATTCTGAGCCAGAGGAACCTTAATGTATCAAATTAACTTAGTAGCAAAACCAGACTAAATCAATCAAATACACAAACAAAGAAACAAAACCACATGCACAAAAAAAAAAAAAAAAAAAAAAAAACCACATGCACATCAGAAGAAAAAAAAATCCAATTCTCAATCGTCACAATCCATGGTTTTAGAAAAATTTACTCTATGACGAGAATTTGAACTGTCATTAATTTTTGTAAAATCTCATTGTAGAGCACACTGATTGAATGAAGCACATCTGCTTAACTGCAGAATCAAGGAGAACTGATGTCATACTCAGCCTATCAGCTGTTTCTTAGTGGAGAATTAACTTCAAAGCTTTTTGAGCATTTAAATTCTTACTCTAAAGCTAACCAACACTCACAGTGCCCTATGTGAGAAAAGGAAATATGATTTTTAAATGGACAGCTGGTGAAGATTACATTTTAATATTCTTAAAACCAAAACAGTCACCTCCTCAACCCCCTTATTGTCTGTTTTACCTTTAAAAACAAAGTAAGAAGCATTTTCAAAACACACAAGATTTACATTAAAGCTTAAACTTGATGAATGCAGACACCTCTGTAGAGAGAATGAGCACAGCCATGTATCATAGGAGGAAATGAAAACGAAATACATATTTTCACTTAGGGTAAGTCAGTACCAATGCATCGGTCCTCTCAAATTAACCAGCAAAAGGACATTCCCTTTTTCGTGGTATTTCTGACAGAGGATGAAATGGCTGATGGCATCACTGACTCAATGGACGTGAGTTTGAGTGAACTCCGGGAGTTGGTGATAGACAAAGAGGCCTAGTGTGCTGCAATTGATAGGGTCACAAAGAGTCAGACACAACTGAGCAACTTAAATGAACTGAACTGAACTGAACTGAACCATAACATCATGTTCTCAGGTTACAGTGAAGAAAATAATACTCATCTTTGAAGAAAATAAAGGGGATTAATAATTTCTCCATTCTCAGAGGCTGATCATCAATCATTTAAAGAATATTGACAAAAAAAAGGAGCAGATTTTGCTTTGTATGTCCTGGGAGAGTATACAATAAAAGGGCATGAATGCTTCACACTAATCAAAATTACTGCTACTACTTCAAGAACTATAAACAAAGCTAGTGGAGGTGATGGAATTCCAGTTGAGCTATTTCAAATCCTAAAAGAGGATGCTGTGAAAGTGCTGCATTCAATATGTCAATAAATTTGGAAAACTCAGCAGTGGCCCAGGACTGGAAACGGTCAGTTTTCATTCCGATCCCAAAGAAAGGCAATGCCAAAGAATGCTCAAACTACTTCACAACTGCACTCATCTCACAGGCTAGTAAAGTAATGCTCAAGATTCTCCAAGCTAGCCTTCAGCAATACATGAACCGTGAACTTCCAGATGTTCAAGCTGGTTTCAGAAAAGGCAGAGGAACCAGAGATCATATTGCCAACATCTACTGGATCGTCAAAAAAGCAAGAGAGTTTCAGAAAAACATTATTTCTGCTTTATTGATTATGCCAAAGCCTTTGACTGTGTGGATCACAATAAACTGCAGAAAATTCTGAAGGAGATGGGAATACCAGACCACTTGACCTGCCTCTTGAGAAATCTATACGCAGATCAGGAAGCAAAAGTTAAAACTGGACATGGAACAACAGACTGGTTCCAAATAGGAAAAAGAGTACGTCAAGGCTGTATATTGTCACCCTGCTTATTTAACTTCTATGCAGAGTACATCATGAGAAATGGTGGGCTGGATGAAGCAAAAGCTGGAATCAAGATTGCTAGGAGAAATATCCATAGCCTCAGATATGCAGATGACACCACCCTTATGGCAGAAAGTGAAGAAGAACTAAAGAGTCTCCTGATGCAAGTGAAAGAGGAGAGTGAAAAAGTTGATTTAAAGCTCAACATTCAGAAAACTAAGATCATGGCATCCCATCACCTCATGGCAAATAGATGGGGAAACCATGGAAACAATGTCAGACTTTATTTTTGGGGGCTCCAAAATCACTGCAGATGGTGACTGCAGTCATGAAATTAAGAGAAACTTACTCCTTGGAAGAAAAGTTATGACCAACCTAGATAGCATATTCAAAAGCAGAGACATTACTCTGTCAACAAAGGTCTGTCTAGTCAAGGCTATGGTTTTTCCAGTAGTAGTGTATGGATGTGAGAGTTGGAGTATAAAGAAAGCTGAGTGCTGAAGAATTGATGCTTTTGAACTGTGGTGTTACAGAAGAATCTTGAGAGTCCCTTGGACTGCAAGGACATCCAACTAGTCTATCCTAAAGGAGATCAGTCCTAGGTGTTCATTGGAAGGACTGATGTTGAAGCTGAGACTCCAATACTTTGGCCACCTGATGCAAAGAGCTGACTCATTGGAAAATACCCTGATGCTGGGAAAGATAGAGGGCAGGAGCAGAAGGGGACAACAGAGGATGAGATGGTTGGATGGCATCACCGACTCAATGGACATGGGTTTGGGTGGACTCCAGGAGTTGGTGATGGACAGGGAGGCCTGGCGTGCTACAGTTCATGGGGTTCCAAAGAGTTGGACACAACTGAGAGACTGAACTGAACTGAATATATAAATGGAAAAAATGAAGTAATATTCATAGCATATACACTATGTTAACTGCTTTACATGTTATCTTATTTAATTTTACTAGTCATCATGATGGGAGCATAATTATCTCCCAATTTCTTAATTTAAAACAAACAAGCAAAGAAACCCCACAAAACCTGAGACTAAACTATTTGTTCAAGGTAATAGAATCAGCAAGCAGTCAAGCTGTGATGTGAGTCTAAGTTTCAATGGTTACCAAAAGATTATCTTCTCAGTAGAGTTAATTCATTTAATTCAGCAAGTATTCACTAAATCTCTATTACTCATGTATGTTATGTATTTGGCCAAAATGGTGAAAAAAATGGAATTGCCATTGTCCTCAAGAAGCTTAAGAATCAGTTGGAGAACACCTTGCCCAAATTACTAAACATAACACAATAATGTAGTGTAAAATCCTGAGGATTTAGGCCAGGAGGGCATGGAATGGAGAGAGAGGGAGCCATCAGGAAAGGTTTGGGGAAAAGTTCCTAGAAGGGTGTTAACCAGGAGAAACAGGAATTTTAGATGCAGAGGAAATGGTATGTGTAAAGGTCTTGGGTGGGAGAGTAAAGCAGGGAGACTTAGAGGGAACCGAAGAAGTCCAGTAAAGCTGAAGCTTGCGTATGCAGGAGATGAGCATCACTAGGGGAAGCCACTAGCCCACAGCATTGTGCTTTTCCATAGTTCCTAACACGGATTTTTATAAGAGGTTATAAGACGCTATTGAAATATTTTAAGCAATGGATGACACAGATTTTTTTTCTAAAAAAAAAAAAAAAAAGATTTCCAGCTATGAGAATAGACTGTAGAGTTTACAAAGGAAATGTGGGAAAATTAGAAAGCTGTTGCAGTAGTTCAAGGAAGAAATGAACTAAGAATAGACCATTTCTTTCTCATAGAAATGGAGAAAGTTTATTGAGACAGATAACTAGAAATAAAATCAACATAATTTGCTGATTAACTGTGGAATATGATGGATAGAGTGATGTCAAGAATAATTCAGAATACCGGTCTAAAAATTGGTTGACTAGTCATGCCACTTATCAACACTGGGAACACTAAAAAAGGGGCTGTTGCTTCTGCTGCTAAGTGGCTTCAGTCGTGTCCGACTGTGCAACCCCAGAGATGGCAGCCCACCAGGCTCCCCTGTCCCTGGGATTCTCCAGGCAAGAACACTGGAGTGGGTTGCCATTTCCTTCTCCAATGCATGAAATTGAAAAGTGAAAGTGAAGTCACTCAGTCTTGTCCGACTCTTTGTGACCCCACGGACTGCAGCCCACCAGGCTCCTCCGTCCATGGAATTTTCCAGGCAAGAATGCTCTAGTGGGTTCCCATTGCCTTCTCTGAAAACAAAACAAAACTAAAAAAGGGGGCAATAAGGGGCAATTCCATTAAGATAACACTTACTATTATCAATAATAATAATGATGATAACCAATTGTTGAATGTTATGTAACAGAAATTTTATATGCATTTTCTCATATTCTCACAACTGCCCTCTGAAGTTGCTATTCTCATTATGTCAGTTTTATAAGTGGAAAAAATTAAGACAAGGAAAGTACTTTAGTAACTTACCCACTACTATGAGCATTGGCCAACTAGGAGGATGTAAGAAAAAAATCGTTAAAGAGAGATTAGATGCTATATTTTGAAAAAGATCAAGGCATTGTTGAAGTCCCCTCTTAGTACTCTGTGTCCTAAGGAGACATCCTAATGAATTTATTCTCCATGGGAAATCATTGGTCAGAAGACTCTATACTGCATCCTTGAAAGAGAGCAAGGTCAAATTTAGAATGACAGATGGAGCAAAGAATTAGGAGCCAGATAGAAGCTAAAGGAAAGGGCCAAATTTGGAAACAAGCATGATTGTTGGAAGACTACCCCAAATAGCATTACCCAGCACACCTGCCTTGTCTGTTGGCAGGAATATAGTGCAGGAGAGTACCCGGTTGTCTTATAGAGATACACTAAAGAATTTCAATAGGAAAATGTACTAAAAAGAAAATAAACCATATACTTACTTTACCTCAAAATATGAGTAATTCTCACTACATTTTAACTGAACAACCTACAGAATAAAACTA
This sequence comes from Oryx dammah, assembly GCF_014754425.2. NCBI lineage: Eukaryota > Metazoa > Chordata > Mammalia > Artiodactyla > Bovidae > Oryx > Oryx dammah. Next base: position 106,413,642 of record NW_024070186.1, read on the forward strand.
TGAATGCTCTCCATAAACTCCTTATGGTGGCATCAAGGAAAGTTCAGTAGAGTCACTCAGTCATGACCAACTCTTTGCGACCCCATGGAAGGTAGCATGCCAGGATTCCCTGTACATCACCAACTCCTGGAGCCTACTCAAACTCATGTCCATTGCATTAGTGATGCCATCCAAGCATTTCATTCTCTGTCATCCCCATCTCCTCCCGCCTTCACCCTTTCCCAGCATCAGGGTCTTTTTCAATGAGTCAGTTCTTCACATCAGTTGGCCAAAGTATTGGAATATCAGCTTCAGAATCAGTGCTTCCAATGAATATTCAGTACTGATTTCCTTTAGGATGGACTGGTTGGATCTCCTTGCAGTCCAAGGGACTCTCAAGAGTCTTCTCCAACATCACAGTTCAAAAGCATCAATTCTTCGGTGCTCAGCCTTCTTCACAGTCCAACTCTCACATCCATACATAACTACTGGAAAAACCATAGCCTTGACTAGACGGACCTTAGTCGGCAAAGTAGTGTCTCTGCTTTTTAATATTCTGTCTAGGTTGGTCAGAGCTTTTCTCCAAGGAGCAAGCATCTTTGATTTTCATCACTGCAGTCACCATCTGCAGTGATGTTGGAGCCCACCAAAATAAAAATTAAAAACAATAAAGTATCTCACTGTTTCCAGTGCTTCCCCATCTATTTCCCATGAAGTGATGGGACCAGATGCCATGATCTTCGTTTTCTGAATGTTGAGTTTTAAGCCAACTGTTTTCACTCTCCTCTTTCACTTTCATCAAGAGGCTCTTTAGTTCTTCTTCGCTTTATACCATGAGGGTAGTGTCATCTGCATATCTGAGGTTATTGATATTTCTCCCGGCGATACTGAATCCAGCTTGTGCTTCATCCAGCCCAACATTTTGCATGATGTACTCTGCATTTAAGTTAAATAAGCAGGGTGAGAACATATAAACTTGATGTACTTCTTTCCTGATTTGGAACCAGTCTGTTGTTCCATGTCCAGTTCTAACTGTTGCTTCTTGACCTGCATACAGATTTCTCAGGAGGCAGGTAAATGGTCTGGTTCAGTTCAGTTCAGTTCAGTCGCTCAGTTGAGTCCGACTCTTTGTGACCCCATGAATTACAGCATGCCAGGCCTCCCTGTCCGTCACCAACTCCTGGAGTTCACTCAGACTCACGTCCATCAAGTCCGTGATGCCATCCAGCCATCTCATCCTGGGTCGTCCCCTTCTCCTCCTGCCCCCAATCCCTCCCAGTATCAGAGTCTTTTCCAATGAGTCAACTCTTCGTATGAGGTGGCCAAAGTACTGGAGTTTCAGCCTTAGCATCATTCCTTCCAAAGAAATCCCAGGGCTGATCTCCTTCAGAATGGACTGGTTGAATCTCCTTGCAGTTGAAGGGACTCTCAAGAGTCTTCTCCAACACCACAGTTCAAAAGCATCAATTCTTCGTTGCTCAGCTTTCTTCACAGTCCAACTCTCACATCCATACATGACCACTGGAAAAACCATAGCCTTGACTAGACAGACCTTTGTTGGCATTCCTATCTATTTCAGGATTTCCCACAGTTTGTTGTGATCCACACAGACTTTGGCATAGTCAATAAAGCAGAGTATATGGTTTTCTGGAACTCTCTTGCTTTTTGGATGATTCAGCAGACGTTGGCAATTTGATCTCTGGTTCTTCTACCTTTTCTAAATCCAGCTTGAACATCTGTAAATTCATGGTTCACATACTGTTGAAGCCTGGCTTAGAGAACTTTGAGCATTACTTTCCTGGTGTGTGAGATGAGTGCAATTGTGTGGTAGTTTAAACATTCTTTGGCATTGCCTTTGAGATTGGAATGAAAACTGACCTTTTCCAGTCCTGTGGCCACTGCTGAATTTTCCAAATTTGCTCGCATATTGAGTGCCATCATCTTTTAGGATATGAAATAGCCCAACTGGAATTCCATCACCTCCACTAGCTTTGTTCGTAGTGATGCTTTCTAAGGCCCACTTGACTTCAGACTCCAGGATGTCTGGCTCTAGGTGAGTGATCACACCATCGTGGTTATGTGGGTCATGCAGATCTTGTTTGTATAGTTCTCCTCTGTATTCCTGCCACCTCTTCTTTATATCTTCTGCTTCTGTTAGGTCCATACCATTTCTGCCCTTTATTGTGTGCATCTTTTCATGAAATGTTCCCTTGGTATGTCTAATTTTCTTGAAGAGATCTCTAGTCTTTCCCATTCTATTGTTTTCCTCTATTTCTTTGCATTGATCACTGAGGAAGCCTTTCTTATCTCTCCTTGCTATTCTTTAGAACTCTGCATTCAAATGGGTGTATCTTTCCTTTTCTCCTTTGCCTTTAGCTTCTCTTCTTTTCTCAGCTATTTGTAAGGTCTCCTTGGACAACCATTTTTCTTTTTGCATTTCTTTTTCTTGGGGATGGTCTTGATCCCTGTCTCCCATACAGTGTCACATACCTTCAGGCACTCTGTCTATAACATCTAATCCCTTGAATCTATTTATGACTTCCACTATATAATTGTAAGGGATTTGATTTAGGTCATACCTGAATGGTCTAGTGGTTTTCCCTACTTTCTTCAATTTAAGTCTGAATTTGGCAATAAGAAGTTCATGATCTGAGCCACAGTCAGCTCCCGGTCTTGTTTTTGCTGACT